>NC_057419.1:73574526-73622482 GCF_019320065.1 Cervus canadensis | reverse complement strand
CAAACACACTTCACAGACTATTCAAAGTTACTAAACAATTCATAGTCATGTGTAAACTGTGAGAAAATACTAGTAGTCTAATGAATGCATATTGAATTAAGAATGAAATATGTCAAGTATGAAACTAGCCATGAAAACCAATACTGTTATCCCCAGTGAGTCCAGTTTTTTGGCAATGGGGCCTTTTTGTATACAACTGAGGAGAGATCACAATGGTACAATTTTGTTTGAGACAAATAACCATTCAAAAATTTTAAAGTGTATAGACCCCTTGACTATTAATAATTTACTCATCAGTAGGAAAGTGAAAGTCACTCAGTCGTGTCCAACTCTTTGTGACCTCATAGACTACACAGTCCATGGAATTCTCCAGGCCAGAATACTGGAGTAGTAGCCTTTCCTTTCTTCAGGGGATCCTCCCAACCCAGGAATCAAACCCAGGTCTCCCACATTGCAGGCAGATTCCTTACCAGCTGAGCCACAAGGGAAACCCAAGAATACTGGAGTGGGTAGCCTATCCCTTCTCCAGTGGATCTTCCGGACCTAGGAATTGAACTGGGGTCTCCTGCATTTCAGGCAGATTCTTTACCAACTGAGCTATTAGGGAAGCCCAATTTACTCATAGAAACTTATTATACGTGCATGCAAAGATTTATAGCGAAAGAAGTTCATGGCTGTGGTATTAAAGATGGTAAATATTAGAATAATACTAGTAATCAAAAACCTGGAGAAGGAAATGGGAACGCACTCTAGTATTCTTGCCTGGAGAACCCCATGGACAGAGAAGCCTGGCAGGCTGCGGTCCATGTGATCACAAAGAGTCAGACACGACTGAGCGACTGAACAACAACAGTAATCAAAAGGTTAACTGGCAAACGGATGCAATAATGTCTGATCATTAAAACTAAAATGTAGAAACGGATGATAAAAAAGATTGTAAAATGATTACTGTATTAAAGTGGGGGTGACAAAGAAGAAGGCTGCAGAGCAGTAAGATCCCACTTAAGATAAAGTCGTGTATCTACATGTGTGTATGTGTGTTTACTTATATGACTATGGATAAAAAAAATGAACTTCCACAAATTAAAGATACTGAAATATAAGGACATATTTTTTTATTTCCAAGTTCTGGCAGTTATCAATAAACCTGCTATAAAGTGTCCACGTGTAGGTTTTGTGTGGACATAGTTTTCAGATCTTTGGGTAAACATCAAGGAAAGGGGATCATTTGATAAGAGTTAGGGTAGTTTTGTAAGAAAACACAAAATTTCTTGTAGCGTAGTGGTGACTTCTAAGCTTCTTACATGCCAAATGAGAAACTAGAAGACTTGTTATCCTCTAATACTCGTATAAGCAAAGAAGCTTACAGAGTGAATTAAGGTAGAAATAAAAAAAAATTCTGTATATCAATGCATATATATGGAATCTAAAAAAGTGGTACAGAGGAACCTGTTTGCAAAGCAGAAATAGAGATACAGACATACAGGACAAATGTGTGGACACTGGGGGTGGGGAAGTGGGGGGAAGAGGGGTGGTATGGAATGGAAGATTTGAATTGACATATACACAGTACTATGTAGAAAATAGATAACTAATAAGAACCTACTGAATAGCACAAGGAACTCTATTCACTGCTCTGTGGTGACCTAAATGAAAAGGAAATCCAAAAAAGAGAGAATGCATATGTATAGCTGATTCACTTTGCAGTATATCACAAACTAATACAACATTGTAAAGCAACTATACCCTAATAAAAATTGGAAAAAAAAGAAGGAAGAGTGAAAGATGTGTCCCTTTTGGGAACCTACCACGATCTCCTAGCATTTGTTGTAGTACATGGAGTAGAGAACAAGCACCAGGTCTGGGTTATACAATTAGGATGTTTTTGCCTTTATATGATTAGAAATACTGTTGCAATAAATACCCTATACATAAGCTTTCTTCTTCTAGTTTTATTGAGATATAATTGACATACAATCCTGTATAAGTCTAAGGTCTAATGTGTACAGCATAATGATTTGACTTAATACATCATGAAATGATCATTACATTAAGTTTAGTGAACAACCATCATTTCATATGGATACAAAATTAAATAGAAAAAAAATGCTCAGTCTAGCTATTACTATTAGTGAGAGAGATATTACTGTTAGTGAGTGAGAGAGAAAGAGAGAGAGAGAGAGAAAGAGAGTGTGTATATGTGTGTGTGTTGGTCCACAACCCAAGTTTCATTTTGTTTTTAATTGAAGTATAGTTGATTTACAGTGTTAGTTTCTTTTCTATTATAGTTTATAACAAGATATTGAATATAGTTCCCTGTGCTATATAGTGGAACTTTGCTGTTTACCTATATTAGATATAGTTGTCTGTATATGCTAATCCCAAATTCCTAATTTATCTCTCGTTCTTTCCCCTTTGGAACCATAAGTTTGTTTTCTATGTCTTGCACAACCCAAGTTTTAAGTTATAGTAAATTCTATATTTTCCTTCTCACTGCCCTCTGTAATGTGTAAGCTCTTGTACAGTCTTGATTTCCATATTGAGGCTGTAAAATCTTCCATGAAACATTTGTTATTTCACTGTGCAAGGAGCTCAAGATTTTGCATTTAATTTGGGGACCTGGAAGGAAACTATTTAATGTTGGGTTGTTAAAATTTTATACTTAACTCCAAAATGAAACAGACCGGTAACTTTTATAAGAAAATAAAAGTATTATTCTGAGTAAATGGATTAGAAATCCTTTTGTACACTCTAATTGCAAAATACGTCTTTAGTGTTTTATAAATTAGATTTACTGAGAAAGTAATATAGTTGATCTAATTAGAAATAAGTCCTAACTTTAATGAGCTGACCATTAAAAATAACAAACCTATCAAATGAACCTAACGAGGACTCTGGGAAGATGGTAGAGTAGAATGCATGAGGAGTCTGTGTTCTCACCTAGACAACAGTTGCATGGCAGAATCTGCTTGATGTAACTTTTTGGAACTCTGGAGTCTGTTGAAGGCTTACAGTTTCCAGGGGGTAAGGGACTGAAAGTTGTTAATTTCAGTCAGTTTTGGCGCTTAGCACAGTAGCAGCTACCCATCCCAATCCCCAGCCATATAACAGGCAGCTATGTACATGTTCCTGGAGCAACTTTCATGTAGGCTTCAGGAGTCAAGGTTAAAGACCCCTTTCTTCCAATCAAAAGGTGCTGTAGCCACAGAGTGAAAAGGCAATCCACAGAATGGGAGAAAATATATGCAAATAATGTATCTGATAAGGGATTAATATCCATAATATATAGAGAACTCTTAAAAGTTAACAGCAAATAAACAAACAACCCAGTTCAAAAATGGGCAAAGGGTTTGAAAAGACATCTTTCCAAAAAAGATATATGAATGGCCAAAACACACATGAAAAGATGTTTGATGTCACCAATCATTAGGAAAATGCAAATGAAAGCTACACTGAGATACCGCCTCATAGCCTTTAATATAGCTACTATCAAGAAGACAGAAAAGAACACCTAAGGATATGGAGAAACTAAAACCCTCATACACTTTTGGTGTACCACTTTGGAAAACAGTATGGCAGTTCCTCAAAAAGTTAAAAATAGAACTACCATACAATCCAGCAATCCCACTTCTGTGTATACAACTAAAAAGAATTGAAATCAGGGTCTCGAAGAGATATTTGTACACCCATGTTCTCAGCAGTATTATTCACAATAGCTAAAACATGGAAGCAATTCAAGTGTCCATTGACGGGTGAATGGATAAGCAAAATGTAGAATACACAGACAATGGAATATTATTCAGCCTTAAAAAAGAAAGGAATTCTGCAATATGTTACAGCATGGTTGAAACTTGAGGAGATCATGCTAAGTGAAATAAGTCAGTCACAAAAAGACAAATATTATATGATTCACCCATATGAGATATAGAGTAGTCAAAATACTAAAGTAAGAAAGAATAATGGTGGTTGCCAGGGACTAAGGGGAGGGGTGTATGAGAAGTTATTGTTTAACAGGTATGGAGTTTCACTTTTACAAGACAAAAAAAGAGTCATGGTGGTGGATAGTGGTGATGAGTATACAATGTAAATAAATTTAACATTACTGAACTGTGCAGTTAAAAATGGTTAAAATGGTAACTGTGTTATGTATACTGTTCTACAATAAAAAGTAGAAATAAAGAGTGAATCTAAACCCTCAACATGGCAAACTTGGGCAAGATATATTACTAAGAATCAGGTGGTAACTCCTGACGGCAGATAACGATAATGACAAACATCTTCACAGCTAACATTTATATTGAACTTTGTGCCAAAAACTTGAAATGTTTTCTATATGTCAATCCTCATAACAACTCTATGAAGTATTATTATTTTAAACTCATTTTATAGAGAAGAAAACTGAAGCCTAGAGGGGTTGGTAACTTGCCCAAGGGCACATGGGTAGAGGGCAGAGTCTATCAAGTATTAAAGCAGTTTGACTTCCGGAGATCACATCTTAAGACAATAGTGAAGCTGGTCATTGCTGGGGGGAGGGAGGGGGGAAGGGGTGTGTGTGTGTCTGTGTGTGTCTGTGTGTGTGTGCACATGTGTGCCGCTCAGCTTTGTCCGACTCTTTGCAACCTTCTCTGTCCATGGAATTCTCCAGGCAAGAATCCTGGAGTGGGTTGCCATTCCCATCTCCAGGGGATCTTCCTGACACAGGGATCAAATACATGTCTCTTGCGTGTCTTGCTTTGGCAGGTGGATTCTTTACCACTTTGCCATCTGGGAAGCCTGGTCACTTAAAACTAAAAGGCATTTTGAAGAACAGCACTGTGTTATCTTTCTTTCTGCACTGAAGAAAGGCATTCGTCTTCTCACTATTCTGTGGATCAGTAACTCGGGCTAGAATCAGCTAAGTCCCGTTTCTGCTCCACTGGGTATCAGTTGAGTTCACTCACATTCATGTACCTCAACTGGGACAGCCAGGATGGTTGGGCTTCTCTCTCCACGTGACATCTCAGTTCTCAAGTAAATGGTCTCGGGGTTCCAAGATAGCTAGGTCAGAAGCTACAAGACCTTTTGAAAGCTAAGCTTTGAACTTGAACAGTGTGACAATGGCAGTCCCAAGGCCAATCCAGACTCCGTGAGCTGGGAAATGAACTCCCTCTCTTAATTAGAGGAGTTGCAAAGAATTTGTGGCTATTTGTAATCTATCACAATCCCTGGATTCACTGTTATTTCCTTTCTGGATGTTATACTCACAGAAACTTTCTATACATTAATGTGCAACCAAATAGAAAAGCGGGCTTCCCTGGAGGCTTGGACGGTAAAGAATCTACCTGTGGTGCGGGAGACCTGAGTTTTGATCCCTGGGTTGGGAAGATCCCCTGGAGGAGGGCATGGCAACCCACTCCAGTATTCCTGCCTGAAGAATTCCCATGGACAGAGGAGACTGGCAGGCTGCAGCCCATGGGGTTGCAAAGAGTTGGACACAACTGAGAGACTAAGAACAGCACAGCAAATAGAAAAGTACAGTGATATTTTGCAATTTATTTGCATAAACTATAGCATAATATATGTGTCGTTCTGCAACTTCCTTTTTTATCTGAACTATATATTGGAGATTTTTCTAAGTCAGCTTGTATGTATCTTTATCATCAGTTTTAGCCAATGCCTGTCATTCACAGTTAATATACATTATGATTTTGTATCTGGTTTAATTGCTTAATGATGGACGTTAGACCATAACCATTTTTTTTGGCTACTGCATATTTTAGTGAAGTGAAGAGACTATCCCTGCTATCACAAAGACATGTTAAAGCTTCTCTAATGTTGATAGCAAAAAGTGCCAATATGACAGGTTAGTAAAGCTGATTTAATATGCCGTATACTTTATATTTTCTCTCTCAAGTAGTAGAGATCTTAGAAAAAAAGCAGTATGAATTAGTAGGTGACCCTTCAAGCCCCCAAAGAGGATAACAAGTTCCAAAGACTGTTTTAACGATGCACATTGCTAGATTATCTTTGAATGCAGATGCTTCTTCTCTCTGAAAGCATTTTAGCCATATGGGGCAGAGAAGAGATCATTGTAAGACCAAACTTCAGGACTGGATAGGGTCACAGGAGGCAAATGGAATGGTTTTACCTTTATCAGATATAGGCACATATTTTCCATTGTAAAGAAAAGGAAGATGAGTCCTCTGGATCAGGATGCAAGTGGATTCCTAGAGATTTTGTGATGAAACAATGACATTATTTTGACTTCATTTATCCTTATGCATTAGACCGTCAGGGTTTTACAATAAGCTACCAAAATGGAAGTGTTGGCTGAGGTATATTCCAGAATGAGGTATGAGGTCACTGATACTGAAGATACAAAATGTGTGGGAGTAGATGGTTAGGAAAGTCTTATCCAAAGAGAACCAATTGCCTGCCATAAGAAAATATTGTGTTGTCAAAAGAAGGGGCTTCTTAGCACTTTCCCCTCAGTGTTGATTCAAGGGAGAGGACCTGCTAAAGACTCTAAGGACAGGGTATGTGTCACCTGCAGGTGTTTTTATTTTAGGATGTAAGAAGGAACAATGTCTGGGAATTGGACGGATGGCATAAAAATATAAAAGACAAGAGGCAGTCTGAACTGGCTGTGGTACCAGAACCGAGGACTGTGTTTTAGTATGTGCCAATAATGGGCCTTCTCCCAGTGCTTCCTAGAGGTCTGAATACGTGAATGTTCTTGGGACTCTGTGTGAAAAGACATGCATGGAATTGCCTTATGTTGTGTCTAAAGGTTCTTTTAGAGAAGCAAACAGACTTCATCAATTAATAAACTAGAAAGTACCACCAAGATGCCTAGGATGTAATGAAGTGATAATGGGAAGAAGTGACTAGAGAACAATTCTTCTACATCCAGGGACATATGGGTGAGGAAACCCTGGGTCTGAAGGTTGGAAAATAAAGGGAAGAATCTGAAAAACCTACAGAACTGCTCCCTGAAACAGATAGCCAACCCTAAACACTCTCCAACTTCAGAACACAAAAGCACTACTGCAGCACCAATCAAGTAAGAAGGTTCCTGCTCTCTTTACCTCATCTCCCTCCCTCTGATCCTTACCACTTCATCGGCTGCACTTGGAAAGGGACATGCTCACAGTAAGAGATATAGAAGGACAGATGGAAGCAAAAGACCAAGAAAAAAAACGACCTCACATTCTCATCATTGGACTAAGGAAACATTTTTTACTATTACACTGAAATGAATATCTTAACTACTGATTAGATAAAACCCAACACACTGAATCTTGCCATCAATTTCATCCAGAGGCAAGGGAAATGCAGTCCTATCAAACACATTTGAGGGGGAGTGGGAGAGAAATATTTGTTTCCTGATTAAAATCACATGAAATCTGTATGTTGGACATAATGTTTATTAGTTACATGAAGTATGCTATTAAAAATAGTCATATACGTTGATGTTTGGTAGAAACAATGCAATACTATAAAGCAATTATTCTTCAATTAAAAATAAATTAAAAAGATGAAAAAACAGCCATATACTTTTTAACCTGTTGCTGAACTGCTATATTATACATTTATATTACAAAGATAGCTCTATGTACACCCATGATAATGTATTTGCTATGAACTTCCCTTTAGGAAAACTATACATCATATACTCACTGAAATAGATTCATGAATTGCTATTTTTTTAATCTGATAAACATTATGCACCTTGATTTTCCTCTAGATTATTTGTTCATTTTAGAAACTGGGGTTGTATCAGTTAAGGAGGTTTCAAAGCAAAATAAACACCACGCTTAGATAGGAAATTTCAAAGAGAGTCTAATGAAGGGACTATTTGCAAAGGTGTGAGCAGTCTGTAGGGAAGTCATTCGGGATAGTGCAGGAATCTTATGGTTGGAACAGCAAAGATTCTATCAAGCATAGGCCAGAAAGTTATGAAAGAATAAAGTGATGATGAGAACCCAGAACCTACTGTGCATAGCGGACTTCCTTCAAAGAAACAGTGACTCTCATTTGAAGGATACAACCAGCTGAGGTGACCCACCTCAATCAGGTGAGGTGAGAGCAAAGGAAATAAATACCCTGACCTCATTATCTCACTTCTCTACAATTTCCTACCGGGTATACCCAGGGTGGAACTCAGCTGGAAACCAGAGGGCTAGGAAGCTTGTTGACACAGTCCATGCAGGTCAGATGCCATGAGGGAGAGTTCAAAATATAGGATAGAGAATGGCACTACAGTACTGAATGGAAGATGCCTAGCAAAGAGTTCTTAGCAATAAATTTGGAATCCTCCATAAAATCTATGATTGTCTACATTTATGTAGTTCTTAGTACACTGCTTTTATTCTCAACTCTATTCTTTTTCTGTAGTTCTTTTCCCTTTGCTTTGATGTCTGAAATGTGTATTTTAGACTTTCCTTCAGTAAAGATATTTATCAAGCCTCTCTTTTTGGAACAAACAAGAATAAAATACATGAATATATAAAGCCACTATCACTTTATCAATTACTTGATGCATTTATTCTACATTTAATTTGTGCCTCCTACCAACCAAACGCACTCCAGTGCCAGAGTCCAGTCCTAAGTATTTATCCAAAAATTTTAGAAAAAGCATCCCTGCACAGAGTAGATATTCAGAAATATATTTTTATGGAAGGAATATGAAAACCTAGCTTCAATACCAAAGAATAGAAAAATATCAGTTTCTAGTTACACTTCAAATGGTTTAAGATATAGTTACTTGCAATTTCTAAAAATGATCAAATACACATTTCAAGACCAGGAAGACATACAGTAAATGGCATTTTTCTGTGCCCAAGGAAAATATCTCAAATCTGCCTTTACTACTAACTCTAAATACGTGACAGGGTAAACTATACTAAGTTCTCTATTATTCTGATAATTTCTGTATAGTTCAACATGCCAAATATTGATACAAGAAAGTCATTTATGTGCTTGTGATTGTCATTTGTTCTATTCTATTCTAAACAATAATCTAGGTGTTTTTAATCTAGTAACATACATGTTTATCTTTCCTGTATATATGCTTTTGATTTTAAGCATATGGGTCTTGAAGTTTGCTATCTTTAATTTTCACTTTGCATGGCAAAGCCCTATATAAGAATTCAGACATCAAGTTATTTATTTATACGGCTGAATGGATGTGGCTTGTCCAGGCATAATGGCAAAAGTCTTGTCTTTTTAGTACTGAAGATTGGTGTTTCAATTTTGATTACCTGAGAGAATATTTACTAGATAATTAAAAAGGATTTTAACTGACATGATATTTATCCCCATGAGATCAACTGGTTGACTAGGGAGGTACTATCATGATTTTATAGAAATATAAATGGTTTTAGATTCAGAAAACTAGTCTATTAGGTTTGGCTTTGGTGATAAAATTTGACAGTCTTTATCTCTTTCTTCTCAAGAGGTTAAGTAAAAAATGTCATATAAATTGACAAGCACTGGAGCATCAACAATTTTTATAAAAGTTTCTGTAGGTTTTGAAGTGTGAATACAATAGGTTGGGTTCCCTCTAGCATAAACCCTGATACAAGGATTTGGGAGCAAGTAGTTTATTTGGAAGGTGACCCTGGAAACACCTCTTTGGGAGGGGAGATGTGGCACGGGTCAGGAAAGGAAGCCAAGAAAGTGTATGTTACTGATGGAGTTAGTCCTGTATCAAGTGAGGAGCAGTCTCACTAAGGAACTCTGGGAAACTGTGCAGAGAGTTCCCACCTGAGGACTAAGGAAACTTAGATATTAACCTTCAAATCCCATCTGTTGTCAGCTAAGGGCTCCTCTTTAGGGGCATCAACTCACCAGGAATTCTAGCCTGTCCCACATATGAGCTGGGGGTTGCAGGTGCTTCTAGCTGCATGGTGTAAGCTTTTATCAAAATTGTGAGTAACACGGGAATATAGAAGGAGCACCATCACATCTGCTAGAGGAGAAAAAGGGAAAAGCCAGTGAATGTGACCCAAGAATTTGATGTCTTCCCAAGTTCCTCATGTTCCTGCAATGTATGGCCTTACCATTCACAATTTCTCTTATTGCATTTTATTTTTTGCCTGTTTAGCTTCTTATCTTCACCATTAAATGTATGAGGGCGTACATTATGTCAATCATATAATGCATCAGTGGCTAGCAGGACACCTTAGCACTGTGGATTCTTAATATTTGTTGAATGAGTTAAGGTATAAATGACTGAAACCCTAGTGATGTGGGAATAGACTAAACATTAGAAAGTAGAACCTCAGGGACTTCCCTGGTGTTCCAGTGGTAAAGAATCTGCCTGCCAATGCAAGGGACACAGGTTTGATCCCTGGTCTGGGAAGATTCCACTTGCCGTGGGGAAGGTAAGCCTGTGCTCCACAACTATTGAACCTGTGCTCTAGAGACCATGCTCCCCACAAAGAGAAGCCACAACAATGAGAAGCTCACGCACTCCAACTAGAGAGTAGACCCCACTCTCAGTAACCAGAGAAAGCCCATGTGTAGCAACAAAGACGCAACACAGCCAAAAATAAATAAATAAATAGACTAATTGAAAGCAACTAGAACCTCATATTCACTCATATTCTAACAGAAATAACTCAAAGGACCAAGACTGCATTTACTCATGTAAATTGTAGGATATTTATAGAAATGCACTCACTAAATGTTTTCTTAATTCAATTGAAAAAAGATGGCTTTGATTCCACGATGGCACTATCTAGGAATGACAGCAATAAATTAAATGCTTAGTTTATTTTGTTTTACATGTACAGGGTACAGATGTTGAATATCTTATGTAGAAAGAAATATAAGGTAGAACTATATTTGGTGGGATTTTTGTTAGTTTTGAAAAGAAAAATATGAGACATTTGGTTTAGAAATGTCAATTTCTGATTATGTGAAAATCCATAATTTTAAATATGAGTGCATGTGCCCTTATCACCACACAAGCATGTATTACTCTAAGATTATGAGGCTAAATCTTATTAAAAGTTGTATAAATACTGGAGACTTCTCTAAATTAGAATCAAGTATTAATATTAAGAGCTTTCCTTTAATCCATGATTCTTCTTCCTTTATTTTGGGCAGCATCATTACACAATACTATATTCTTTAAGAACTTTCATTAACTGAGGCAAATTGTGCCATTTAAATATTGATCTATTGAAAAAGAGATCCATTTTTCTTCATATGATAATGGCAGAAATGTCTTTTATCTGATATCTCAGGGAGCCAAAACCAGAATTAATATCCTCTGTCTATTTAAATACCAAATAAGGCCACACTAATATGACTAAAACACTAAACAAATGATCTCATCTGCAAAATGGAGAGAGAACACACCCTATAGTACCATAATAAGATGTGAATACTAAGAAAAATAAAGGCTTTCACATAGGGCTTATTATCATCTCTAATGAGTAATGAAGTTATAAGCACATTTTCCATGAGTAGTTTGATAATTGTTAAATAAATATGTAATTAATAGGTAAAGGCAGCTATCATTTTTTACAAAAATTCTGGACATATGAGAAAGAAACCAAGATACCATAAGGAAGAATAAAAGGGAAATGTGCTAAATTCACTAAATATAGAAGCACATATAGAGTTGAATGGCAATGAGAAATTAGTATAGTTGGCTAAAAAAGTGAGTGTCAGGCAACAGTATGAAGGCCTCTGCTGCGATGTGACTTTGAATGCTGTGGTTGTATAAATAATGCAAGGGGAGCAATGGCTCCCCTGTCCCACACTAAACTCTCAAGATGCACAGGTCAAGTAGTGCCCTAAGAGGAGAAAACCACAGCACTGGAAATTCACCAGCTGGGATTCAGTTACTTTTGAGACAGCTAAAGAAATGTCCAGACTAATAAAAAAAAAAAAAAAAAGAAATGTCCAGACTATATATATATGTGTATATATATACACACACACACACACACACACACACACACACACTACACACACACACACACATATATATATGTCTGGAAGCAATGTGGAAAAAAATAATGGTAAAGAATGACTAAAGTAGGAATGTTTAAATGATTTTCAACTGTATTTTTAAAATGATGAGGAGAAGGTTCTGTTTTATTTCTCCTTTGATGTCCTCCCCAACCTACCCCCCTCCCCCGCCACCACCTCCATCAGCCTATCTTCCTTTCCCTCTGAATTTATGAGTTCTAAATCTTACGGCTATGGTTTTTTTCCAGAGCTGCCCTGGGGCACCTCAGCTACCATGGAAGGGAATTCAGGATCCAAGAGGCTCCTCCACCCTCAATTCTGCACGGGCAGCTCCTCTTTCATCTATTTATATATTGTTTGGGGGTAAGATCTTATTTGAAAAAAGTCCATCCGAGTTTGCAAAATACAATTCTAGCTCTCTTAAAATCCATCCTTAAGAAAGATCTTTTCTATAGACTTGCTAAGGTAGTTTCTTAGACAAAAGGCAAAAGAGAAAAAGGAAAGATATACCCATTTGAATGCAGAGTTCCAAAGAATAGCAAGGAGAGATAAGAACGCCTTCCTCAGTGATCAATGCAAGAAATAGAGGGAAACAATAGAACGAGAAAGACTAGAGATCTCTTCAAGAAAATTAGAGATACCAAGGGAACATTTCATGCAAAGATGGGCACAATAAAGGACAGAAATGGTATGGACCTAACAGAAGCAGAAGATATTAAGAAGAGGTTGTAAGAATACACAGAAGAACTATACAAAAAAGATCTTCATGACCCAGATAACCATGATGGTGTGATCACTCACCTAGAACCAGACATCCTGGAATGTGAAATCAAGTGGGCCTTAGGAAGCATCACTGAAAACAAAGCTAGTGGAGGTGATGGAATTCCAGTTGAGCTATTTCAAGTCCTAAAAGATGATGCTGTGAAAGTGCTGCACCCAATATGCCAGCAAATTTGGAAAACTCAGCAATGGCCACAGGGCTGGAAAAGGTTAGTTTTCATTCCAATTCCAAAGAATATTTAAACTACTACACAATTGTACTCATCTCACGTGCTAGTAAAGTAATGCTCAAAATTCTCTAAGCCAGGCTTCAATAGTACATGAACCATGAACTTCCTGATGTTTAAGCTGGGTTTAGAAAAGGCAGAGGAACCAAAGATCAAATTGCCAACATCTGCAGGATCATTGAAAAAGCAAGAGAGTTCCAGAAAAACATCTATTTCTGCTTTATTGACTACGTCAAAGTCTTTGACTGTGTGGATCACAATTAACTGGAAAATTCTGAAAGAGATGGCAATACCAGACCACCTGACCTGCCTCCTAAGAAATCTGTATGCAGGTCAAGAAGCAACAGTTAGAACTGGCCATGGAACAACAGACTGGTTCCAAATAGGAAAAGGAGTTCGTCAAGACTGTATATTGTCACCCTGCTTATTTAACTTATGTGCAGAGTACATCATGAGAAATACTGGGCTGGATGAAACACAAGCTGGAACCAAGAGTGACAGGAGAAATATCAATAACCTCAGATATGCAGATGATACTACCCTTATGGCAGAAAGTGAAGAAGAACTAAAGAGCATCTTGATAAAAGTGAAAGAGGAGAGTGAAAAACTTGGCTTAAAACTCAACATTCAGAAAACTAAGATCATGGCACCTGGTCCCATCGCTTCATGGCAAGTAGATGGGAAAACAGTGGAAACAGTAATAGACTATTTTTGGGGGGCTCCAAAATCACTGCAGATGGTGACTGCAGTCATGAAATTAAAAGACACTTGCTCCCTGGAAGAAAAGTTATGACCAACCTAGACAGCATATTAAAAGCAGAGACATTACTTTGCCAACAAAGGTCCATTTAGTCAAAGCTATGGTTTTTCCAGTAGTCATGTATGGATGTGAGAGCTGGACTATAACGAAAACTGAGCACTGAAGAATTGATGGTTTTGAATGGTGGTGTTGGAGAAAACTCTTAAGAGTCCCTTGGACATCAAGGAGATCCAACCAGTCCATCCTAAAGGAAATCAGTCCTGAATATTCATTGGAAGGACTAATGCTGAAGCTGAAACTCCAATAATTTGGCCACCTGATGCGAAGAACTGACTCATTTGAACAGACCCTGATGCTGGGAAAGATTGAAGGTGGGAAGAGAAGGGGACAACAAAGGATGAGATTGTTGGGTGGCATCACCAACTCAATGGACATGAGTTTGAGTAAGCTCCGGGAGTTGGTGGTGGACAGGGAAGCCTGGTGTGCTGTGGTTCATGGGGTCACAAATAGTCAGACATGACTGCGTGACTGAACTGAACTGAAGGTAGTTTCTATATCACATTAGTACCCTCTCTTTCCTCTAAACAAAGGGAGAGGAATTTAAAAGTCTTTTTTCTTTTGAAAGTGAGATAACTTCAGAAAGAAGTTATATGAGGAATCTATTATAAAGGAAGGAGGATCTTGGATTCAAGGTTACTATATCCCCATGTTAATATACTGAACCTTGGTCTAGACATGCTTAAAGCTATATAACTCTTAAGACTTTATCAGACTTAGTTCCCATTATTCCCAAAATAGGAATAATGCCTATTTTGAGGGGAGGGGATGAGGTGTTGGAGAGGATTATATAGAAAAGTCTTAGAGCAAAAGGCCTAGTCCATGACCTCAAAACTGTTATTTATTGTCAGGAAATCGAATCACACAAAAACTCCCAACTTTTTCAACATTTTTCAACTCTTGTTCTACATTTCTTTGAATGTCTTTTTTATACTTCACACTTCTTAAAAGACTATATTTAAATAGTAAACTGTCAAAAGGTGCAAAGTGTGAAAAGCATGGAAGAGCAAGGAAATAAGAAAATATCAGTTATTTTAAAATGTAGTCTATTACAATTAGCAGCTCCCTCCTATGACAACAAGCTCAGAGATGAGAAGGCAAGCCATGAGCCATTAGCTGGAAGCATCATAATATCCCTGATTGTTGATCGATTATGAATAATAGTTCTTACTGTTAGAATTTACTTTGATATTCACTTTCATTTCTCTAGTTCTAACCTTCTACGGGCCACTGGCCTTTTTCAAATGTTCCTACCTGGGTTCCCTATTTGGTATAACAATACTTCTCTACTCCCAGTTCTGCAATTTTCCACTTCTGGGGCTACAGTTCATTCATGAGGAGTCCTGCTTGGGGCTATGGATGTGTTCTGATCTCTCACCTGGACAATTAATATGTCAAAGGCTTTCTGTCTCAGCTTTGTGTTCCTAATACTCTGGGTATCTGGTTGGGGGTGGAGGGATGACTTCTTTTCTTCCTTATTTCCTTTTCTTCAATCCTTCCTTCCTTCTAACGTTAAACAAAAATAAATCAAGAGCCTACTATGTGTCTGGCACCTTGGAGGATACTGGAGATAGGATGAAGAATAAAGTCAGATAAGGGGGACTTCCCTGGTGGTCCAGTGACTAAGACTTTGCAGTCCCAATGCAGGGGGCCCAGGGTTTGATCCGTGGTCAGGGAACTAGATCCCACATGCTGCGACTAAGAGTTCGCATGCCGCAACTAAAGATCCTGTGTGCCGCAAGGAAGACCTGGCAACTGAACAACAATACATTAGCATTATTTTTCTTTTTTTAAATTTTTTTATTTTTTTTTATTTTTCATTTTTTGATGAACCTCCATAATGTTTTCTAGAGTGGCTATACAATGATTCAATTTTTTCTTTGTATCTGATTCCAGTGTATCCTGGGGGATTTTGATGTTTGTGGGGGGTCTCCATTTGCATTCAGACCAGTAGTGGTTTGAGATTTGCAGGCAAACATGTCCTCTGCAACCCAGTGGTGGGAAGATAGAGAAGCCTGCTTCTGCTATCTCTGGACCCTTCAGTGCATATGCTTCACCTGCTGTAGCTGTAATGTGTCTTTTACCTCTAATAATAAAACTGTAATAAAACTGACTAAGTCCTGTTCTTTCAGCAACTGAAAAAATTTAAAGCAATCAATGACTAATTAGGCACTCCATTTCATCTATTGAAATCTTTGAGTTCTTACATAAATTAAGTTTTTATATAAGGTGATTCTCATATAGAGGTTTAAATTTTTTTTTCTCTTCCATTTGGCCATCTCTGCAGAAATATCCTGTTATCATAATTAATGATTGATTTAAAATAATAATAAATTTTTGATAAAATAACCCCTTACCATGTTTTCCTCAAGGAACATCTTATGTAGTCTTGGCAATTGGCTCTTCTACAGAAATTTGAGTGCCAGCTTGGTAAGTTTATGAAAACATCCACAACAAAGTAGTATAAAGCTATCTGGGTCCCAGGGTCCTATTGCTGGAACTTTATTAAACAGAGGCTGAATTTTTTGCAATTATTCAGATAAACTTTACTTGGATGTGTTTGTTGGCTTCATGAAATGAGTTTGGAAGTTCCTTTTCTCTTCAGCTTTCTGCAAGAGTTTGGGAAGTAACTGATGTTAATTTTTCTTTAAATGCTTGGTGGAATTCATCAGTGACACTGAGCTTTTCTTTATTGGGAGGCTTTTGATTACTGACATTATCTTCTTACTAGTTATACATATATTCAGATTTTTGTCCTTTTCATGATTCAGTCTTGGTAAGTTGTGTGTTTCTAAGAATTTATTAATTTCTTCAAAGGTTATCCAAATTATTGGTAAATTATTTACAGTATTGTGTCTTTTTATAGTATTGTCTTATATTCCTTTTAATTTCTGTGGCATCAGCTATTATGTCTCCTCTTTAATTTCTGATATTACTTATACATGTCTTTCAGATTTTTTCCTTAATTAAAATGGGTATTTATCAGTTTTGTTGATCTTGTAAAAAAAAATTAGTTGATATTTTAAAATTGTTTTCATATTCTCTATTTCGTTAATCTTTGTTCTAGTCTTATTATTTTATTCTTTTTGCTAGTTTTTGGTTTAGTATATTCTTCTTTTTCCAGTTCCTTAAGGTGTAAGTCTAGGGTGTTAATTTGATATCTTTCTTCTTTTAAAATGTACTCAGCTATAAAACTTTCCTCTTAGCATAGGCATGCCTCATTTTCTTGACCTTCACTTAACTGTACTTTGCAGAGACTGCCTTTTTTAAAAAAAGTAAGTTGAAGGTTTGTGACAAACCTGTATCAAGCAATACTATTTGCACCATTTCTCCAACAGCATTTGCTCACTTTATGTCTCTCACACTTAGATAATTTTGCAATAATTCAAACTTTTTCATTATTATTATATTTGTTATGGTGATCTGTGATCATTGATGCTACCATTGTAATTGTTTTTCATTTTTTGGCTATAAACTATGTTTTAATAAATGTACACTTCTTAGACATAATAATGTTGCACACTAAACAGACTATAGTATAGTATAAATATAAATTTTATATTCACTAGGAATCCCCAAGATTCATGTGATTCACTTTATTGCTATATTCCCATGTTAGTTCTTCAACACTTTCAAACCAATAAAAATTTTTAATTGTACAAATTTGTGTTATTCTATGTGGGAGAGTTGATCCAAATTAACTAGTCTACCATTACTGGAAACAGAACTTCTTGGGTTTTTTAAATACAAGTTTTTTAATGTTTACTGACTCCCTTTTGACTTTTATTCTCAGTCTCTCCTTTGATTTCTCTAAAGTTATTAAGTTATTCATATTATATTACCAGTAACTCTAATGTTGACTGTATTAGTTGGTCTCATTCTGCTGTTGTTTCTTTTGACTCATGCTCATGATGATTACTTTCTTCATATATTTTGAGATTTTTTAAGGTGACTTTATATTTCTTAAAACTTTATAAGTAGAAATTATTTGAGGCCAAGTTTCAAAGCAAGATACTCTAGATTATTTTCATTTTCTTCTGGAATGAGTCCTTTGGTCTTTTACTAGCACTTTAGTCAAGATTCTCCACCCTCAGAGGGCCCAAGTCAATAAAATCATGAATGAAAAAGAAGTTACAACTGACACTACAGAAATCCAAAAGATCATAAGAGACTACTACAAACAACTGTATGTCAATAAAATGGATAGCCTAGAAGAAATGAACAAATTCTTAGAAATGTACAATCTCCGAAGATTGAACCAGAAAGAAAGAGAAATTACAAATAGACCAATTGACATCAGTAATTTAAAAACACCCAACAAACAAAAGTCTAGGATGAGATGTTAGTTCTTCTTCACAGGTGAATAGTTCCAAAATTTTCACAGGTGAATTGTTCCAAAATATTTAGAGGAGAGTAAACATCTATCATTTTCAAATTATTCCAAAAAATTGCCAAGGAAAGAATATTTCCAAACTCATCTATGAGGCCAGCTTCACGATGATACCAAAACCAGACAAAATACCATAAAAAAGAAAATTAAAGGTCAATATCACTGATAAACATAGATGTAAAAATCTTCAGCAAATTATTAGCAAATAAAATCCAATAATGTTTTAAAAGGATCATACACCATAATCAAGTGGGATTAATTCCAGGGATGCAAGGATTTTTCAATATTTGCAATATTCAATTTGTTTACATACTACATTAACACATTGAAGAATATAAACCATATGATCATCTCAATAGATGCAGAAAAGGCTTTTGACAAAATTCAACACCCATTTATGATAAAACCCTCCAGAAAGTAAGCGTAGAGGGAATATATCTCAACATAATAAAGGCCATGTGTCACAAACCTACAGCTAACATCATATTCAATGGTGAAAAGCTGAAACCATTTCCTCTAAAATCAAGAACAAGACAAGGATGACTACTCTTGCCACTTTTATTCAATATACTTTTGGAAGTCCTAGCCACAGCAATGAGAGAATAAAATAAATAAATAAATAAATAAAAGGAATCCAAATTGGAAACGAGGAAATAAAACTATCCCTGTTTGCAGATGACATGATACTATATAGAAAATCCTAAAGATGCTATCAGAAAACTACTAGAGTTCATCATTGAATCTAGTAAAGTTGCAGGATACAAAATTAATATACAGAAATCTATTGCATTCCTATACAATAATGACAAACTATCAGAAAGAGAAATTAAGGAAACTATCTCATTTATAATAACATCAAAAAACAATAAAACACCTAGGAATACACCTACCTAAGGAGGCAAAAGACCTATATTAAGGAAACTGTAAGACACTGATGACAGAGATTGAAGTCAAATAAACCAGTATAAACTGTGTTATTGGACTGGAAGAATTAATACTGTTAGAGTGACTTTACTACCTAAGGCAATCTACAGTTTCAATGCAATCTCTATTAAAATACCAATGGCACTTTTTACAGAACTAGAACAAATAATTTAAAATTTTGTTTGTTAACAAAAAAGACTCCAAATAGCCAAAAACAATCTTGAGAAAGAAGAATAGAGCTGGAGGAATCATGTTCCCTAACTTCAGACTTAGGCTACAAAGCTACAGTAATAAATGCAGTCTGATACTGGCACAAAAAGAGACACCTAGATCAATGGGACAGAACAGAAAGCCCAGAAATAAACCCACATACTTACAGTCAATCTATGACAAAGGAGGCAAGAATGTACACGGGAAAAAAGACAGTCTCTTCAATGAGTGGTGCTGGGAAAACTGGACAGCTACATGTAAAAGAATGAAATTTTAAAAAATAAAGAATGAAATTAGAATATTCTCTAACACCATATCAAAAGTAAAATCAAAATGGAGTAGTGACCTAAACATAAACTGGATACCATAAAACTCCTAGAAGGAAACATAGACAGGACACTCTTTGATATAAATCAGAGGTTTTTTTTGATCCATCTCCTAAAGTAATGGGAAGAAAATAAAAAATAAACAAATAATCAAATTTAAAAGCTTTTGCACAGCAAAGGAAACCATTGACAAAATGAAAAGGTAACCTATGGAATGGGATAAAATATTTGTAAATGATATGACCAGTAAGGGATTAATATCCAAAATATATAAACAACTCATACAACTCAACATCAAAGAGACAATCCAATTAAAATATAGGTAGAGGACCTGAACAGACATTTTTCCAAAGAAGACATGCAGATGGCCAACAGGCACTTGAAAAAACAGTCAATATCAACTAATTATCAGGAAATGTGAACCAAAACCACTGTGAGATATTTACCTCACACCCATAAGAATGGCTATCATCAAAAGAACACAAATAACAAATGCTGGTGAGGATGTAGAGAAAAGGGAACCCTCATACACTGTTGGTAGGAATGTAAATTGGTGCAGCCATTGTGGAAAACAGTATGTGCTGTGTTATGCATAGTTGCTCAGTTGTGTCCAACTCTTTGCAACCCTATGGACTATAGCCCCCCAAGGCCCCTCTGTCCATGGGATTCTCCAGGCAAGAATACTGGAGTGGGTAGCCATGCCCTTCTCCAGGGGATCATCCCAACCCAAGGACTGAACCCAGGACTTTCTCAAAAAACTAATGGAACTATCATATGACCCAGCAATTCCATTCCTGAGTATATATCCAGAGAAAATGAAAACACTAATTTGAAAATATATACACACCTGAATGTTCATGGCAGCATTATTAACAACTACCAAGATATGGAAGCAACCTAAGTGTCCAACAACAGATAAATTGATAAAGAAGTTGTGGTGTGTGTACACACACACACACACACACACACACACATGCACACCATGGTATACTACTCAGTCATAAAAAAATGAAATTTTGCCATTTGCAAGAACATGGGTGGACTTGGAGGGTATTATGCTTTAGTGAAATAAGTCAGACAGAGAAAGACAAACACTGTATGATATCATTTACATATGAAATCTAAAAGAAACAAACTAGTGAAGGTAACAAAAAGAAACAGACTCAGAGAGAACAAATTAGTGCTTACCAGCAGGGAGAGGGAAGTGGGGGGGGCAACATTATGAATTATTATGTATAAAATTAGCTACAAGAATATACTATACAACATGGGGAAATACAGTCAACATTTTATAATAACTATAAATGAAGTATAACCTTTAAAAATTGTGAATCACTCTATTGTACACCTGTAACATAATATTGTACCTTGATTATACATCAGTTAAAAGAAAAAAAAATGCTTCTCCCTCCTCATACATTGCTTTATCCCAAAGTCATATGCTTTATATTTTGTTACAGAAGCACCACAATTCCAGGTTAGACAAAATCTATTCCAGTTATCTATTGCTGTCCGTGTTAAATGTTAAAACAACAACATTTATCTCACACTCAAATCAACAGTTTGGGCAAGAACACAAACAGCAAGACTGTAGCTACAAAGAGGGATGGAGGCTTAGCGCCAACTGGAGACCAAAAACACTGCGGTGAGTTTCCAGAACTGGTCCTGGAGTACAGAATAGTTCAGAGTTTGCTTCCCACAGTTGTTTGGAGTCAAGTCTCATCAAAAGAGCTGAATTGAGTCTGATAAATTTCAGTGTCGTTCTTGACATTAATCCAAGTTGAACTAACTAAAATAGGAATCAGTCCATTAAGCGCAATGAGGTACACTGTCTTATTATAAAAAGCCTTTTTTCTGTCTTTGGAGTCTGAGACCTCTCCTCCTACTCTCCCGCTAGCTAGTTACACACACACACACGCACACACACACACACACACACACACACAGAAGAATGAATGTTCCAAGGCTCTCTTTTATGAATATTACATTTTGCTGAAGCAATATAATCTTGAGTATTTGCTGGCATATATAATACATTCCCTTATTCTCATTGACTGCTGGAGAAAATAAGCATTGGAAAAAACAAACAAACAAGCAAACAAAAAGTCAAAGCAAGAATCAATCATATAGTTATTTTAACCGGGATCACCAAGCTGAAGAAGAGGAGAAAAAGAATCACAGACTAACATTTTGATTATTCTATGGTCCAGTCCAAAATGACAATGACCACTAGAATACTCAGACTCAGGTTATCTTTGATACATGGTACTTGGTTAAATTAGTGTCTTTAATGGTTATAAAAAACCATAGGTATTCCGGGAGCCAAGAAATTAATGAAAATTATGCATAATCTAATTTTACCTCTTAGATCAGCAATCCTTAAGAGGAATTCTAAATTTCATATATAATGTTGACATACTTTCTTTTTTTTTTTTCATAAGGAAAAAAAGGTGATTTTTTAAAAACATTTCACTTTCGGCTATTTATCCTATATCAACACCCAAACTGGATAAAGTCACATTTTCTACATGTATGTATTTTAACATTTTAAGTCTCTTGAGAGAGTTCAATAAAATATGTTCTGGCTTAAAATCATTAACTTTCCAGTGTACTTTATGGTAATCTGTTATATGATTTCATTGTCACAAAGTATCTACCTTTGTATTCATATCACATTTATGTATGCATTTTCAGAGGTCTAAAGACAAACACAAAATTGGGGCAGTCACTAAATAAGAAGAAAGGTCTGGGAATTCAGAGTCACCACTATATACTATATTAGTCTAATTTTATGACTTTGAACTAGTTTTGAAAGATTTGTGCTTTATTTTCCTCATCTATAAAATGAAAACGCTAAAATTAAACTTCTCTTTTACAAGGGCACTATGAAAGTCAAAAAAGATAATACATGATAAAGATCTCTAAAAACTTTAATATTCCGTTAAAATATCAGTACTCTTTTCATAGATAATAAATAGAAATCCTTAGAAAGTCTCTCTTTCTCAAGCTTGCAACTCAGAGCAGCTTATTATAATTCTGTTTGAACATTTGAAATCCAAAATGGTCTTCTGGTCCTTCCTCCCATGGGAGGAGGAAAACATTGATAATACTGGTTACATTCTGAGATCCTGCTTTGCTTGTTCATGTTCTTAGGACCTTTGAAGTTAATTGATAACCCTACAAAGCCAGTACTTTTAGTACCCCAGTACTCTAGAAGATCTACCCAAGGCTCAAGGATATAAAGTCATATTATTCAGGTGACTTGTTTACTGAAGAGTCTTTTTTTTTTGTTTTGTTTTACTGAAGAGTCTTTAACAAAAGGGAATATATAAGCTACTGCCCGTCAAAAAGAAAAAACACATTAAGTATATCTTGTTCCATTAATGATATTTTAAGGCAACTTCAGTTCAACCTCTCTCTTCTTTCCCAGCGCAAGCCTGATCTGCGACGTTGACTGTCTGTGGGGACCGAGGGAAACAAGATAAGTTGCTAGACATCTTCTACCTACGACTCTTGTCAAAGGACAAAGAGTTGGCATGAGCAGGAAGAAAAGAGAAAGCAAAAAAGGTCTTTTTATTTAACTGGTCTTGGCTATAATACACCGCCACACCCCCTCTTTCTTATGACGGCATCTTTGGCTAGTGCTGACAGATATCCATGGCAGGTATGCAAAAATACTGTGAGATATATCCCTAGGGGTACTCCTGATCCACTGTTCCCTGGCTCCCTATTTTTTAGTTCAGATTGGATTAATATCTAGTACCTTACTGAAATTTGTTAGACCAAACAACTCCAATACTTTGGCCACCTCATGCGAAGAGTTGACTCATGAGAAAAGACCCTGATGCTGGGAGGGATTGTGGGCAGGAGGAGAAGGGGATGACAGAGGATGAGATGGCTGGATGGCATCACCATCTCGATGGGCATGAGTTTGAGTTGGTGATGGACATCACCATCTCCAGGAGTTGGTGATGGACAGGGAGGCCTGGCGTGCTGCGATTCATGGGGTCGCAAAGAGTTGGACACGACTGAGCGACTGAACTGAACTGAACTGAAACAACTACTACTCTCCAAACGACTATAAAAAGAAAGCTCTGAACTCATTACTTTGGGACCACTTCTGGAAATCCACTACAGTGTGCCTGTCCACAAGTGGTCCTGTGCCTTTTTATCCTATACCAGTTAGTTTCCATCCCTTTTGTTTGTAGTTTTCAGTCTTCTTTTTGATTTCCTAAATTTGTCTCCATGATTGCTGTTGTAGACTTTATTCAGACATATGTTCTTCAATTAATCTTGAATAGACAATCTGTGTTAATTGGCTGCAGTCCCTATCTTGGACTTGTAACCTCAATAGTTCCCACAAGTACCCCTTAATGATCTGGCTCCTGTTCTGCTCTTCAATCGCTTGTACTTACTCCACCCCAAAATTCCAGCTTCTGCCACAAAGGCATTCCCCAGAGGTGCTCAGATCACCTAGACTGGTAACCTTTTGGTCATCTTGGGAAACATACCACCAAGATGTATGCATGCTCAGCTGCTCAGTTGTGTCCAACTATTGGTGATGCCATGGACTGTAGCCCGCCAGGCTCCTCTGTCCCAGGCAAGAATACCAGAATGGGTTGCTATTTTCTCCTCCAGGGGATCTTCCCGACCCAGAGATCGAACTTGCATCTCCTTTGTCTCCTGCATTGCAGGCGATTCTTTACCTCAGAGCCATTCGATAAGCCTGCCAAGATGGCTTGAGCCCAAATACTTGGTGTGATGTCCACTTACCATGCAAAATGGGTAACTGCCTCTTGTTCATTTTATTCTTTACTTCAATAAACATACGGCCAGACTGTTGAATCTGATCCATTAGCAGACATCAAAATGATGAATGAAAAGCCAGTGTCTTCTTTTTGCTACATTTTCATCTCTGCAAATGATTCTCTTTGAATTTCTCCCTTTCATGTGGCCTCAAATTTAGAGAAAAGCCATTCTCCACACGTTTTCATTCTTGCTACAAAGAAACCACCCCAAAACCTAGTAGCATGAAGCAATATTTTTATTATGTTTACAGATACACAGTAGAGTGAGGACAGCTTTTGTCTAAGTAAAGACAACATGATGGCGGGGAGCTGGAATCCTCTGGAGCCACCTTCACTCACTTGTCCAGCAGTTGATGCTGCTTATGGGTTGAGATCTAAACTGGGGATGGAAGCCAGGGCACAGACATGGGGATTTTCCATATGGCCCGAACTTCCTCACAACATGTTATCCATAGGATTTTTACATTGCTGCTCAGGGATACAAAGGCAATTAGTCTTTCATCTCAATTTTCATGACTAAATGTATAAATATATTTAATTCTTAAAACTTGATTTCCACCTCAAACTGGACTAAACATCCTCTTCTCAAAATATGCCATTAATCTATAAAAGCACTGGCCCCAGTCCCAGTATGAGGCTCGATACAGAGATTTCCTGTATGAAAGCAATTCTGCAGACTTTCTTTCTTACCAATCGGGCTCTTTTGAGAAAGGCAAAGTCTTTAATTTCATCACTGAAGATGAATAACTTAAACTGTAATTTGTTGGTAGGAGTGGCATACTGAAACTCACTTAAAAAAAAGCTGCATATTGAAACATTTTAAAAAGGCCATAATCAATTGAACAAATGAACATTAGATTTTGGTGAGAAAATAGGATCAATAAAATAATAGGAAATTGCAACAATAGTGAGTCAAAAACAAAAAGAAAATAAAAACTAGAAAAGGAAGGCTACGGATGTGCAAAAGAAAATCTTAATGACAGTTTACTAATAAAGATAAATGAAAAAAAAATTTAGCCATGTGTATACCAAATACTTAAACAATGATATATGTATATACATATATATGTATATATATATAAGCTATTTTGCATTGCACATCTGCATTCACGCAGAGAGTAACAGGGACATAAATAATCCGTGCCAGTATGGCTGCCCTAATTTAAGAATATGTCTTAAAGATAACCAATAGAGAGCTTCACTCCCAAAGTGTATGTTAATCACAAGATAACTCTGCTCATGTGTGGGTGTTTGTACTGCCAACAAGTGTAAATTTACCCAGTAGCAGCTGTGATCAATTATGCCAAAACTTCTAATGACCTGATGGCTTAAACCAAACTACAGACAATGATTTGTATAATTTAGTCAATTATCTGTGACTAGCAATAGGGAAATGACACAAACTTCAGCCCAAATAAGCAGCTATTTATTCTTGTTTAGTATTACCTTTTAAAGTTATCAAAGCAAAAATCTATCAAGGCATTATGTATAGCCAATACATCTTAACAGGCTCAATATCAAGTCCTGGATATATCAGAAATTGCTTTGCAACCAAATTTCTAAATACTCCCTTGCAAATTTTCAAAGTATAGCCTGTCTCTGAAACCTAACCAGACCAAGTATATAAAATATAGTGGATATTGATATGATGGATTACATTTCACTCTTTCTTCCTTACTTGCCTAAGTAGGTTACCTAGGCCCCTCAAAGTCTTACTCAGTTTGGCGGTCCCTAGAGGCATCTCAGGTGGTTCACAGTCTTCTTGGGACTATTTTGCTGATGGTGACTGCAATAGAAGCCACTTGAAGATGACGCCTCCCCACTGCCAAGATATGGTGCAAACGACATGCCTGGATCTTGCTCTCACAGAAGTTGATGAAACCAGGATGGTTAGACAGTAACTGAGATTGGCCAGAATTTTGTCTCCCCCTTCCTGCTTGGCCTCAAATTTCACTTTAAATATTGACCCACAAGTTTTTCCTCTTTCTTATTTAGCCTGGAACTCAGCACGCGGACTGTCCCCTAGTGATATCCAACCTAGCACCTCTTCAGATCTATCTGGGCATGGCTCAATTTCCAGCCAGGGTTAAGAGTAACCCCTCCTAAATTAATCTAAAATTGAACTAAAATGAGTTTATGCATAAAATCTCAGATTGATGCATTTGCAAATTAGGGCTCTCAAACATACATATCTTCCTTTCAATTTACGGACAGAAAAGAGGGAAACAAGAAACAGAGGAAGGGAGGAAGGGAAGGACTGAAAGAGAGACCAAAAAAGAGAAAGTAAGAGAATAAATGCCGTCTCAAAAGTCATCAATACTGAATTCAGCACTTCAGAATTGCTGAATAGAGCAGAAATTTTATAAAGGTAGTTTTTAAGAAAGATGTCAACTAGGAAACCTTGAGCTACTTATTAGTTTTTAGAGTGAAAACTTTTGAACCAAAAATAGGCAAGTAAACATTATTTTGTATTCCTTTCAGCACACTGATGATATTTTGCAGTGTGATGGATTGAAGTTGTTTCAGATATTCTACAATTTCCGTGATTTTCACCCACTGAGACTCTATTCAGATAAAAGGATCAATCTAAATTCTGATGGTTAAGAACTGCGTGTGCCACTTTTCAATCATATTTCCAGAAATCAACTGAATATACCAAATAATTCCAAAGCCTTTTGGTCCTCTCTCAACCCTTTGAATCTCGGTTTCAGTGGGACCAAGTTTTAATCACTCTTTTGCAGAAAGTAGAAAGCAAGTTATAAACAAAAGCCTAAAGTCAAAAATCAATGGAGTTGTCTTATTATATTTTGGATTTTAGTGCTCGAAGCAACCATAAAGAAGCATTTTCATATTTTTTCCATCTGTCAAGGATTACAGAATCAAAAGTATTCCAGCTGCTTTTGTTCAATATTGCTATATTACCAAGAAGATCTAAATAAAATCAAGATTCTTCCTCATTCTACCCATTAGTTATTATGGCTTATAATACTTTCAAAACTTGAGGTCTAATCAGTCTGTTTTGTTGAGAAAAGGAAGAGAAGTGGGCAAATGAATGGGTTTTATGAAGGCTTATGGGAGGTGGTTCACAAAGATGCTGGAAACAACCTTGCTCATCCCCATAAGCCCTAAGGCAACAGGACTTTACTTTCCTCCTCTTAGGAGACAGTGCTTCTTTGCTCTCCTCTTGAATCTGGGCAGGTCCTGTGACTCCTTTGACAAACAGAAGGTAGCAGAAGAGATATTCTGCAAACTCGAGGGCTTGACCTTAAGAGGTCTTACCCCTTCAACTTTCACCCTCAGAAGTTCTGATGAGCCATGCCTACCTGCTGGAGAGCAACATGAACCCGAGGTTTTTTGTTTTTATTTATTTTTTAAAATTTTATTGAAGTATAGTGTTGCAAGGGAGAAGGCAATGGCAACCCACTCCAGTACTCTCGCCTGGAAAATCCCATGGACGGAGGAGCCTGGTAGGCTACAGTCCATGGGGTTGCTAAGAGTCGGACACAACTGAAGCAATTTAGCAGCAGCAGCAGTGTTGCAAATAGTCAGACAGGACTGAGCACATGCATGCACAGTTGATTTACAATGTTGTGTTAATTTCTTCTGCATGGCAAAGTGACTCAGTTATACATATATACATATTCTTTCTCATATTCTTTTCCCATATGGTTTATCACAGGATATTGAATATAGTTTCCTGTGCTATATGGTGAAAGAAAGTGAAAGGGAAGTCGCTCAGTCGTATCCGACTCTTTGCAACCCCATGGACTGTAGCCCACCAGGCTCCTCCATCCATGGGATTTTCCAGGCAAGAATACTGGAGTGGGTTGCCATTTCCTTCTCCAGGGGATCTTCCTGACCCAGGGATTGAACCCAGGTCTCCCGCATTGCAGGCAAACGCTTTACCGTCTGAGCCACCAGAGAAATCTTGTTTTGATCCATCTTACTTATAACAGTTTGCCTCTGCTAATTCCAAAATTCCCATTCCTTCTCTCCCCTACCTGCCCTCTCCCTGGAATCTAAAATACGATACAAATCAGCATATCTATGAAACAAAACAGACTCACAGATACAGAGAACAGAGTTGTTTCTTTAGCTGCATCAATCATTAGGCATGTGTGCGTGTGTTAGTTGCTCAGTCCTGTCCAACTCTGCGACCCCATGGACTGTAGCCCACCAGGCATCTCTGTGGAATTCTCCAGGCGAGAATACTGGAGAGGATTGACATTCCCTTCTCCAGAGGAACTTCCCAACCCAGGGATCGAACCCTCATCTCCTGCATGGCAAGCAGATTCTTTATCGAGCTACAGAGAACTGAAGCCATTTTAAGTCAGCCAGTCCCAGGTAAGTCTCTGGATAACTGCTATTGTGTGAGTGATCTCAGTCAATATAAATAAAGTAGAATAATAAAGCCTCATTGATTTTGAGGGGCAGTTTTATATGCAAGGATGGATAATAAAACCGAGACTCAAAATGTCACTATCTGCTTCCATTTAGTTATAATGAAAATGATATTCCTTTTCCTAAGATTGAATTTCCATCTTTGCCCATTCTCTTGCATTCTCAAGGGACCTTTCTTAGGTCAAGTGCACTTTCTTTATTATGTATATCATGCATCTTCTACTATTTCCTGTTAGCTCTTTCCTATTCACATTTAAATATCTTTTAATCTGTCTTATCTTAAACTATCTTTTAAAAGCTATCACCTCCTATTAGTAGCAGATCACTTCTCTTTACAGCTCAGTTTTAAAGAGTTGTTTACCATCAGTAATTTTACTCTCATTTTATGGTTTCAATGCACTAAAATCTCACTTCTGGAGCACCACTAAAACAGATTATCTTACTATCCCTAAATCCAACAGAAATTTCTTAGTCTTTTTCTGACTGAATTTTCCGTTATCTCTTGATATTATGGGTCATTCCTTGTCCTTTAAACACCCAGTACCTTTGGCTTTGTAATGCTTAATACTCCTCCTTGTACTCTAATAACTGTCTTATCTGTTGGTATCCTTTGATCATTTCTTTTATTCTGTTCACTCTTATTTCCTTAAGGCCCATCATCAGCAAATTCTGACCTATAGGCCAAATCCTGACCTCCACCTGCTTTTATAAATAATCTTTTATTAGATCAAACTCTCTCTCATTCATTGGTATATTGTCTAAGTTCAGTTCAGTTCAGTCCATACTCATGTCCGACTCTTTGCAACCCCATGGACTGCAGCACACCAGGCTTCCCTCTCCATCACCAACTCCTGGAGTCTGCTCACACTCATGTCCATCGAGTTGGTGATGCCATCCAACCATCTCATCCTCTGTCGGCCCCTTCTCCTGCCTTCAATCTTTCCCAGTATCAGGGTCTGTTCAGTGAGTCAGTTCTTTGCATCAGGTGGCCAAAGCATTGGAGCTTCAGCTTCAGCATCAGTCCTTCCAATGAATATTCAGGACTGATTTCCTTTAGGACTGACTGGTTTGATCTTCTTGCAGTCCAAGGGACTCTCAAGAGTCTTCTCCAACACCACAGTTCAAAAGCATTAATTCTTCAGTGCTCAGCTTTCTTTGTAGTCCAACTAACATATCCATACATAACTACTGGAAAAACCATAGCTTTGACTATTGTCTAAAGCTTTGGCCATTGACGAATGACTGAGTTGAGAAAGTTGACAAAAAGCTAATCAGTTGATTTAAGATATAAAGGATATACAGTCCATATATATATATATATATATATATATATATATGTATATGTAAAAGTTATCTTTATGTAAGGTTTTCTTTTTTTTTTTTTTTTTTTTTTTTTGAGACAGAGGGCTGTATATTAAATGACATATTATGGACAGTTTACACAATCCAGATCTAAATATCATATGACCCCTTGTCAAGAAGGAATGCTATTTTTAAAGAGTTATCAATGTTAGGAGAACGTTGCTCTTTATGGTTGAGCAGGTATTTCTGCTGATGGGGGGATGGGGGTTGGGTGATGCATGATGCAGATATACAACGCCCAGTGGGGCTTGGGGGAGACAGGAGGCCAAAGGGCAGAGGAGATTTCTTGTTTTAATTTTTGTCTTGTCATCAAAAAGGAATTTTATTGCACAAGTAGATGTAACACTTGTGCTCTTGCTAGCCTCAAGTGCTTCGCTCTCCACAGATCAAGTAGTCCACAAGGTCTAAAATGTTTTTTATCTGGCCCTTGACAGAAAAAGTTTGCCAATCTCGGATACAGAGCTCTGATATGTGTTCTATTTTCACTATACATCTTTCTTGAATGAGTTCATTCTTCTCTATCATAAACACACAATGAAATTAATGTCTGTTTAGTGGATAGCTCTTTAAAAATACCATCTTCTAGGCCAGGTAATAGATTTTGATCTTGTGTTGGATATCTTCCCTTTATGCCTACCAACCATTTATCTCTACAGAAAAGCTGAGCTCTTTGGAGTGGGCTTCCTTGCTCTTTGCTTTTAATTGGGTTATTTCAAGTGGAGGCACTAGTGGGAAAAGCAAGAGCGAGTGGAAAGAAATGTCAAGCTAGGCACTCCACTGGCTCCTTCATTGACGGAATATGGTTTTGTCATGGTTTTCTTATTTTAATAAAGTCTACATCTCTTGTCCTGTCATCTTATGCTCTTGCTAGCCTCAAGTGTTTCACTCTCCTATCTGGTTTCCTTAAATCTTAGCTACATCTTATAATAGTCTTTTCCTAAAATCTCTCTAATTGTACGTGTTGGATATGTCTATTGCAGGATTCTGATATATAACTGCCGACTGGACATACAAATGCAGATATCTTATCATCAATTCAACATAAGTTACCCGAAACTAAGGTCATCTTCACTACCCCCAAATCATCTGCCAATGATAGCTCTTCTTCCTGTGCTTCTAAGAAATCAACACAACTTTTACTAAGTTCCCAGTGCCATGAACCTGAGTATTTGTCTTCACCTCTTGTCCAGTCTTTAAAAGTCCAAGCATAACCAAGTTTGATAGTACTCACTAAGCTCATGTCAAGGCCACTAACACCTCTTCTGATCCCTATCCTTCCCTCCAGCTTTCCATCCCAATGTTCTATTTTTCACAGTGCAACCAGGTTCAGTTTTCCAAAGTGAAAATCTGATTACATTAGTCTTTTCCTCAACACTCTTTAACTATATATCTAAAGGCCCAGTCCTTAATTAAGGCATATCTGATTCTCTGGGATCTGAACCTGTTTATCTTTCCAGTTTTACCTCTTTCTACTTCCTCCACTGTATCCCACGCTCTGAAAGTGAAACCGTTAGCCATTCAGTCGTGTCCAATTCTTTGCAACCTCATGGCCAGGCTTCTCTGTCCATGGAATTTTCCAGGCAAGAATACTAGAGTGGGTATTCATTCCCTTCTCCAAGGGATCTTTCCGACCCAGGGATCAAACCCAGGTCTCCTGCACTGCAGGCAGATTCTTCACCACCTGAGCCATCAGGGAAGCCTATGGTCTGAGTCAAACTCAAATTCCTTTTAGATCTTTGAAGGCACCACATTTTATCTTGCTTCTGGGCCATTATAGCTGCTATTTTTATACCTGAAACACTTTTTCTCTCAAATTCATTTGTATAATTTCTAGTTATCTTTCATATCCCTCCCAGCTTAAGTTTCACTCCTCCCAGGAAGTCTTCCTTTACATCACTCCTGCTATGTTCTATCTGGTGTTAAATAAGACTTCCATTACATCAGCAGTTGTACTATTTTTTAATGTGTTTTATGCTCTCCTACCAGGTTATAAGCCATGAGAGCGTACGAACTCCATCTATGTTATTCACTGTTTATCAAAAGCATATTTCACCTGTCCATACTGCTACAGTACACTAATATGGATAAAAAGTAATTAAATTAAAGTAATTGGATGATAAAATGATTTCATATTTTGAATTTAAGTGACACTTCTAGATTAGATTCAATTTCATGGCAAATATTTCATGGTACTTAATACATGCAAGACATTTACAAAGATCCTGCTTTCAATGTACTTGGTAGAATACAGTTTTCTAAGGCAGGTCTTTGTGGCCCTGGGCTATGTCATAGTAGTCACAAAGTCAGTATAAATAGAAAGTGTTCTGGTGACTTGCAGTTGTCACAACGGAAGGTGAGTTGTGACTTTTGGAATTTAAATTGTAAAATATCCTAAATGAATTAATAATAGTCCATTTATATGCCCTTCTACCATGAACCTTCTAGAATTAGGGTTCCTATGCTTAGGAGTTCTTAACCAATGCTAGAATTAAGATTTTTCACTTAAGCTAAAGAGACATAGGCAAGCCATAAATGTTGCTAAATCAAGAACCTCATCTACAGTAGAAAGAGAAAAGCAAGTATCACCAAACATTTGAGGAAAACTAAGAGCATGAAAGAGAGGTACCAAAGTCAACAAAATAATCAAACTCACAATGAAAGAGAGCTAAAACAGAAAATATTTCAAGTACAATATAATGCATATTTTCCAAGAGATACCAGCAGATATCACATTCAGAATAAAAGATTTTAAGGATGAAATGATGAAACATAATTCAAATTTAAATAATTATTTCTGAAGTTCTCAGAATTATGAATTAAATTGTAGAAAGGATGAGGTTTTTTTTTAACCTTTCATATTTTTATTAGTAGTTATCTCCAAAGAATCAAGATAGTTAGCAAATTACTTTAGATTCATCAAGACTGCATATCCTTCATACGTAGATCTTTAATGAAGTACAACACAACACAAAACAAACCTAAGAGACTGATTTCTATGACTAGGAGTTATTCATTGTGTTACTGTAGAACAAGGAGATCAAATAGTCCATCTTGAAGGAAATCAACCCTGAATATTCGTTGGAAGGACTGATGCTAAAGCTGAAGCTCCAATACTTTGGCCACCTGATGTGAAGAGCTGACTCACTGGAAAAGACCTTGATGCTGGGAAAGATTGAAGGCAGGAGGAGAAGGGGGTAACAGAAGATGAGATGGTTGAATGGTATCACCAACTCAATGAACATGAGTTTGAGCAAACTTCAGGAGATGGTGAAGGAAAGGGAAGCCTGGCGTGCTGCAATCCATGGGGTCATAAAGAGTCGGACATGACTGAGTGATTGAACAACAAGCAGCAGGGGCTGGAAGGAGAGGCAGTTCTCCAGGGATAACTGAAGTGGAGTAGTGCTGGAGGACTAAATCACTACCTGTCTCTTCCCTGTGTGATGTGCTGGCAAGGGGTCAATGATTTCTTAAACTGATAGCTGTTTAAATAAATCTTGGGTTGCAGAAGACTGTGTGGTACAAATCAGGCCAAGACAATCAAATTCATGATCTGGGGAATATTTCAAAATTCAAGAGAAAAGAATAAAGGAATGACAAATATGAGAAAAATGTGAAGTAGCAGGGAGGATAAAACTGCACACACCAGAACCCATCTGTAAATAATTAATATACAGAAAGCTCAATTAAATAATCAAGAGACTGGAAGGGAAAGCTCTCGAGTTTTGTGAAGATAGCAGAGCCCAACAGGAGAAAGAAAGACTCCTCTTCTTTATGCAAGGACTCAGTCAATGAAAAGCCCTGGGCTCTTTGTTTACTAGAACCACCCCACTGCTCCAACTTCCTTTTCCTCTCCCTAAAATCTTCCTCTGCCTTTGCTATGTATGGACTTACATGTGGCTCACTGTGCCTACAGACCTCAAATTGATCTCAAATAAATCCATCTTTGCTCGAGAGCTATCTGGAAATTTCTTTGTTAATTTAGCTCAATACATCCATTACAAATACATCTCTCAATACATCTCTACACATTTTTGTAGAGAGATAACAAAGAACCAAGGAAAGGGAAAGAAACACTAAAAAATATAGAGATTTTTTATAGTCTGATGGAAGAATTATATATATTCAGATTGCAAGAGGCAATTTAATGATGAGCAATAAAAAGGAAAAAAGATTCAATTGTAGACTCACTTCTGGGAAAATTTCTGACACTTTTATCAAAATATTTATCACTATTATATCAGAAGATATTCCAGGACAGATTCCAACTCTCCTTTTATATTCTTCCCACATGAACCTTCTGATAGGAAATCAAAGTGTTTTTACCATATGGTACAATTAAACTTGAATTGCAATTGATACAATAAAAAGTGAGCCACATATTTGTTTAGTAACAATTTTGAGGTACTGGGGCCATTGCATTATCACCCGTATTTTTCCACTCTAAATTACTGCCCCACCTTTCTTCTTGGTAGCCTAGTAAATTAAGGTGAAGAATCTATTATTTCAGCTGAATAAAATTTCATTCTGACAGGCTCCCTCTGCATTAGAAAATGGGGGCAATTTCTCCATTAAATTTCCATGTAAACAAAAAGTTTTTTTGATGAATCATCTTAAATTTCCCTAACCATATTCACTTCATTTTTGGTATACAAATAAGTCATAAGTCTACCCTCCTTGTCTTGAAACAGAAGGCAGATTATAAGTATTGGTCATTTCACTGCTACTCGCTGTTGCAGCAATACTGAAGTATTCTGCCATGTATCACTTCCTATTCTAGGATTGAGCAACATGTGCATTAGTCAACTTACTTCCTACAAAGTATATTTAAGATTAGCTAAATTCTGGAGTGAACTTCTCAGATATTTCACCTCCGTTGTGCTAAGTTGCTTCAGTGTTGTTCAATTCTTTGTGACCCTATGGACCGTAGCCCGGCAGGCTCCTCTGTCCATCAGATTCTCTAGGCAAGAATACTGGAGTGGGCTGCCATGCCCTCCTCCACGGGATCTTCCCAACCCAGGGATTGAACCCAAGTCTGTTATGTCTCCTGCATTGGCAGGTGGGTTCTTCACCACTAGTGCCACCTGGAAAGCCCGTAATTCCTTTGTGCATCCCTAAAAGAATATTATGAAATAAGAGAAAGACAATGGTGTAAATCCTGATGGGATTATAGGCATGCTCTTAATTCCACAGATTGTCTCTAAAGTTTCTTCTGTTCAGTGGCAATTTGTGTAAAAAAAATAGTGAAATGTGGTTCATTTTCTCTTCTTGGGTGTTTTATATTTTATTGTGGATTAAAAGGGGAAATTTTGCCCCTCTACATTCTTGAGAGCTAAGTTCTTTTCCGAGTTCTCCACTGAAGCCATGTAGAGAATGGTGTTTCACCCAGAATGACACAATGATGGATACTTACTGGTCCCTGGCGAAATGTCTGTGTGTAGGTGCTGAAGTGAGCATCATGACAAGCACCTTAAATTCTAGAGAGATGAAGTCTGTGTACTCTAAGTGCAGTTACTTGCAACTCTGAAAAGTCTCCAGATTTTGGACCCGAGTGTCTTCTGCTATTACCGATTCAAATCACTGGGCCCAGATTTGTTCTCAGGTATCCCCTTCTCACCAAGTGACTGGAGTCATCTGATAACATTCTCCAGCACAGAAAGTAGCGTGCTGCCAACAGTATCAATAATTTCAGTGACATTTGCACAAGGCATGGAAGTACTTAGCGGAACTCACAGCAATGAATTCACATCTACTTTAGCTGTACAATAATAGTTTCAAGACATTTAGAGACATCCCTGAGTCTTTTAGCAAAGTATTATTGGCTGTTTCCCATTTCATCCTCTCTCATCTAGGAGCTAGTCTGATGTTTACTCCTCCAGTCTTCCAGTCTGACTGAAGTGGTTGCAATTTCCCCAATGACATGTGTTCTCTGATTACCATGGATATTGCCACAGAAGGATGACTCAAAAACTCATCTGTCTCACATTTTCCCTTTTAGTGGCCCAAATTGGTCCTTACCCATGTTTTGATTTTTGTGTTCAGCAAGTGGAAAAACACATCTATGTCCGTTGGATACTCGATCTGATATGTAATGAATACGGAATTTTCAATTCTGTAGCCACCTACAACTGTCACCTATTCTTGTTACTATTAATGTTTTATGTAAGGGGCATGTTGCCCTTCTCTACTTCAAAAGGCACCCTTGAACTTAACAGGCATAGATCATTTTGGTTTAAGAATTCCCTTTCCACAGTATAGAATTTCACTCTTAAATAATTTTGACTAGTGACTTATGTTACTTCTCTTTAACTTGACAAGATGCAGTCTATGTGGGAAATGAAGGACCAAGTGAGGTCAGGTTAATTTAGGACAGTGTGTTGGATCAGACAGAACTTCTGAGCCACTCTAGAGTCTCTTGATCCCACTCATCTCTAAGCCCTTGTCCACTGCTTTCAACATCCCCTCCACTGCACACACTAGCCACTGTAGAAGTTACCAATGTCATGTGACTACTTGCAGGTACCACACAACATAATCTCACTCTTTTTTTTTTTTTTTTTTTTTTTAAGCAGTATGGTTTTAGCCTCCCACCTGAAACTTGTCTGTTGCCACTGAGGTATGAGACCAAAGTGAAACCCAGAAGTGGGAAAGGGAGGAAACCCATGGAAAGAAGCTTAAACTAATGGGACCGGAAGCCAGTGAATACAATTTTCCCTCCTCTTCCCTCCAATCCAGCTTTTCCTGAGACTCATGAGTTCATAAAACTTCTCACAAGAAAGTCCGCTGACGTTTAATAATAGCTCAAACCAGATGCCTAGTGGAGGCCGGTTTGCTAACCCTTCCTCATACTGCCCTCCCCCTGACTCTGTCTTCATTTACCTAGCTCTTGCTTCTCTGGGACTGTACTCCCTAATAAACCAGCACATGTGATTTCCCAGACTTCCCACATGGTCCAGGGGTAAAGAATCTGCCTGCCATTATATGGGGTGCAGGTTGGATCCCTGATCCCAGAAGACCCCACATGCTGCAGAACAACTAAGCCCATGCCACAAATACTGAGCCCATGTGCCTGGAGCCTGCGCTCTGCAACAAGAGAAGCCACTGCAATGAGAAGCCCACCCACTGCAACAAGAGTAGCCCCTGCTTGCTGCAACTAGAGAAAGCCTGTGCACAGCCATGGAGACCCAGCACAGCCATAAGTAAATAAAGTAAATCTATAAAAAAGTGAAGGAGAAGAACTTTAGGGGAAAAAAAAAAAAGATATCCCTCAGGCTTTTTAGAGAATCCAGCCTGGGAGTTTATATCATGAGTGGCCCTAGAAAACAGACCTATCCCATCTATTTGGGATAGATTTTTGGACTTGGCTTGCTCACCAGATCACTGCCAATAGGGATGCCATTTCTGGTGACAGGTGACAGGTGACATGGTGATAACACATGCTATGCAATAGCATTACAATTAAAAAGGTTTTTTTTCAAACCTCCGGTTAATTGGGATGAAATGCAGGTTGATGGTGAGATTTTGGAATATATGGTTGCTATAGCAATTTAACTGTATGAGGCCAAAGCTAATTTAGAATGATTGTGGAGTAGGCTGGCTTCTGTTAATAGCACTGAAATGAAAACCTCAGAAAAGCCAACTGACAATGGATGGCATGCTGTAAAAGCCAGAAGGCCTCTCATTTCCAACAACTGCAAGGCAGACAGGCCCAGAACTCATTATAAACAAACTATTACACACACACACACACACACACACACACACACACACACACACACTTTTATAAATAAAAGTTATTATGGTGGTGCTAGTGATAAAAAAACAAAAACAAAAACAAAAAACCAGTCTGCCAATGCAAGGAGACATAAGAGACAGGGTTTGATTCCTAGGTCAAGAAGATCCCCTGGAGGGGGGCACGGCAACCCACACCAGTACTCTTGCCTAGAGAATCCCATGGACAGAGGAGCCTTGGGGGGCTACAGTCCATAGGGTCACAGAGTCAGACACAACTTAGCATGCATGCATGCATGGAAAATATGGTAAACACTGATTGGATATTTGATGATTTTAAAAAATTATTATTCCTTTTTGGTGTTATAAAAGTACATTGCTTGTATTAAAAAGATAGTGAAATATTTTCAAATAAAATACTGACATCAGAGAATTGCTACAAAATGACTTGGAGGGTATATTTAAAACAGGATTTGTTATCCATTGATAATTGTTGATGCTGGGTGATGGGTACATGTGTGTTCATCTTACTACTATATCTACCTCTACAAATATTTGAAAATGTCCACAGCATATATCATTACTTAAACACATCAGGCTTAGGATTTGATTGCAAATTAGCAGAGCTACAAAACAGATGGGATGTATGCTGTCCACAGTACCTGATAACAAAGTTAGGATTCTGATGGAAAAAGAATGGAGTCCAAAAATCTGGAAAGGGAACATATGCAAGATTACACCCACAAATTCCCCTAAATCTTCTAGGCCAACAGAAGCAATCTTTTCCACATCTAGATGCATACGCCAAGTGACTGAAAGTAGGGACTCAAACAGACATTTGTACAGTGATATTTAGAGCAGCATTACTCACAATAGTCAAAGGTGGAAATGACCCAAATATCCATTGATAACTAATATTCATTGATAACTAATGTGGTAAAAGCATATAATGGAATTATTATTCAGTTTTTAACAGCAATGAAATTCTGATATATGCTACAACATGGATACATCATGAAAATATGATGCTAAGTGAAATAAGCCAGACATAAAGCACAAATGTTGGATGTTTCAACTTAAATGAGATATGCGCGATAGTCAAATTCATAGGGATAGAAAGTAGAATAGTAGTTATCAGGGGCTGGGTATTGGGGGTGGGGGGGCAGAGAGAAGTAAACAAGGAATTACTGTTTAATGGGTACAGAGTTTCAGTTTGCAATGATGAAAAATTTCTCGAGAGTTTTGGTGGTGAATGTACCTAATGCCACTGAACTATACATTAAAATGCTTACAAATCCAAATGTTAAATTATGTATATTTTATCACAACAAAAATTATTTTGCAATGACATATTGTGTCCTAAGACATTTTGCTTAGTTCAGGCTGCAAAGGTATTCTCCTATGGTTACTTCCAGAAGTTTTATAGTTTTCTGTCCATGCGTTTAATCTATTTCAAGTTAGTTACTACAGTACAAGGAAAGGGTCAAAGTTCATTTATTTCTAGATGGTTATTCAACTTTTCTAGCACCATTGGTTGAAAGTTTATCCTTTCTACATTGAAACACCATGAAATATTAGATGAAAATCAATTGACCATATCCTATTCCATTGACTTACATGTCTACTCTTATGGCAATATCAGCTGTTTTGATTACTATTGATTTATAGTTAATTTTCATATCACAGTTGATTCACAGTTAGTGTAAGTCTTCCAACTTTGTTTTTCAAATGATTTTTGGCTATCTGAGTTTCTTGCATTTCTATGTAAATTTTGTAATTAGCCTGTCAGTTTCTACAAATAGCCACCCCGCTGTGGCTTTAAGTAGAATTGCATTGAATCTGTAGATGAATTTATGCAGAATCAGCATATTAATAAGACTGAATCTTCAAACCTATGAACATGATACACTCTGAAATCATTTAGTTTTTTAAAAAAATTTTCTCTCTGCAAATATTTCCTCTAAGCATTATAGTTTTTAATGTAGAAATTATACACCTATATTTTTAGACTTTAGCTAAGCATCTTATGTTTTAGGATGCAATTTTCAATTGCTGGTTTATAAAAATACAACTGAATTTTGCATTTGATCTTGTATCCTGCAAACTTGCTTAATTTACTTACTAGTTCGAATATCTTTTTGGAGATTTTAGAACTGTTAAGCTTTTTTATGTGCACATTCATATTGGTTACATTTACAACAGTCTTACATCTTTATTTCTGATCCCTGTGACTTCTGTTGCTTTTGTCTTCTTAGTGGCTAGATTTCCCCACTAAATTGTTGAATAGAAGTAGTAGGAGTGAACATCTTTTGTTCCTGATTTTTTTGAGTAAAAATTTAATATTTCACAAGTAATATAATTTTAACTGTAGAATTCTTCGCTGATGTCCTTTGTCAGAGTCAGGAAGTAGCCTAAAATAACTTCATAGTTTGCTGAATATTTTTCATCATAAATAAGTATAGGACTTCATCAAAGGATTTTTCAACCTCTATTAGGATGACCCTGTGTTTTATAGCTAAGGAGCTAATAGGAAGGCAGTGACATGCCTGAACCATTGCGACTTAGATTGGAAGAGTGAGAAATAAGAAATGAAAAAGGTGGGCGAAATAGCAAGAAGAGAAGAGCCTGCTAGTAGAGAGCACTGTGAGGTCAGTCACAAGAATGGCAGAATTTGAAGGATACAAGAATAACTTCAGAGATTACAAAACTTAAGTTAGGAAACATGGAGGCAAAACTAAAATTAGTGTATAGGTGTACATAAAGAAGATTTAGAAATATGAAAGGAAGAAGCTAGTGAGAGGGTAACAGGCAGGAAGGCCTGGGATCTCCAAATGGAGGAAAGAGGCTGTAAGTGCCAGACTTTTTTTTTTTTTTTTTTTTTTTAATTTTTTTATTAGTTGGAGGCTAATTACTTCACAACATTTCAGTGGATTTTGTCATACATTGATATGAATCAGCCATAGATTTACACGTAATCCCCATCCCGATCCCCCCTCCCACCTCCCTCTCCACCCGATTCCTCTGGGTCTTCCCAGTGCACCAGGCCCGAGCACTTGTCTCATGCATCCCACCTGGGCTGGTGATCTGTTTCACCATAGATAGTATACATGCTGTTCTTTTGAAATATCCCACCCTCACATTCTCCCACAGAGTTCAAAAGTCTGTTCTGTATTTCTGTGTCTCTTTTTCTGTTTTGCATATAGGGTTATCGTTACCATCTTTCTAAATTCCATATATATGTGTTAGTATGCTGTAATGTTCTTTATCTTTCTGGCTTACTTCACTCTGTATAATGGGCTCCAGTTTCATCCATCTCATTAGGACTGGTTCAAATGAATTCTTTTTAAGGGCTGAGTAATATTCCATGGTGTATATGTACCACAGCTTCCTTATCCATTCATCTGCTGATGGGCATCTAGGTTGCTTCCATGTCCTGGCTATTATAAACAGTGCTGCAATGAACATTGGGGTGCATGTGTCTCTTTCAGATCTGGTTTCCTCAGTGTGTATGCCCAAAAGTGGGATTGCTGGGTCATATGGCAGTTCTATTTCCAGTTTTTTAAGAAATCTCCACACTGTTCTCCATAGCGGCTGTACTAGTTTGCATTCCCACCAGCAGTGTAAGAGGGTTCCCTTTTCTCCACACCCTCTCCAGCATTTATTGCTTGTAGACTTTTGGATAGCAGCCATCCTGACTGGCGTGTAATGGTACCTCATTGTGGTTTTGATTTGCATTTCTCTGATAATGAGTGATGTTGAGCATCTTTTCATGTGTTTGTTAGCCATCTGTATGTCTTCTTTGGAGAAATGTCTGTTTAGTTCTTTGGCCCATTTTTTGATTGGGTCATTTATTTTTCTGGAATTGAGCTGCAGGAGTTGCTTGTATATTTTTGAGATTAATCCTTTGTCTGTTTCTTCATTTGCTATTATTTTCTCCCAATCTGAGGGCTGTCTTTTCACCTTACATATAGTTTCCTTTGTAGTGCAAAAGCTTTTAAGTTTCATTAGGTCCCATTTGTTTAGTTTTGCTTTTATTTCCAATATTCTGGGAGGTGGGTCATAGAGGATCTTGCTGTGATTTATGTCGGAGAGTGTTTTGCCTATGTTCTCCTCTAGGAGTTTTATAGTTTCTGGTCTTACATTTAGATCTTTAATCCATTTTGAGTTTATTTTTGACATTTTTATCTCTCTTAAGCGGCAGGAAGAAACAAACCAGCGATCTGTTTTTCCTTCTCTATACAAATCTAAAAGGTTTCTCTTAACATTCTGTGTTGAGGTGACACCTGGTCTCACCTAAAGCTAACTACTCTCAAACCTTGAGTTAACCAATACGTTTCTTTTTCATATGGAAATGTTGTCTTAAGCTATGTTAATGAACCCCAGACTCTATCTTCAAGTTGGTTCCGCCAAACGGCCTAACTTACTTACTCAGGTATTGTTCCCCTAATCTATGTAAACGGAACTATTTGTTGGTATTCTGCCCTTCTACAAGATTCAAGTCAATCGTTTTATGGCCTGGGATGAATTATCTGGAGTCATTCTAAATTTTATTACATTCCTTTCGTTTCATTAACAGACTGTGAGTGACTATATAACATACAGCTAAAGACTAGGAGGGGGGTACTCTTTTGCCCCCTTCTGATGCCTATGTCAGAAGCTTTCTCTATCTCCTTTATACTTTAATAAAACTTTATTACACAAAAGCTCTGAGCGATCCAGCCTGGTCTCTGGCCCCGGATTGAATTCGTCTCCTCCGGAGGCCAAGAATCCCGCGTCTTATCGTTCAGCAGCAACCTTTCACTAGTAGGCCTGCAGCCACATTAGAGTAGCAGAATCCTAGATTTTAAAGCACTTTGTAGTTTAATTTGTTGACCCACTATATGTTTGAAAGCTTTCCATAACATATTAGCTCAGAGCACCTTTATTAAACACAAGCACCATTAGGGATAGAAATTCCCTTTCTATATTGTATGTGTTTTTTAATTATTAAATATCTATGTTGCTTCTATTTATTAGAATATGTCTACGTATTAGAATATACCTACTCTTTGAGACCAAGGTAAATTCATCTTACAGCCTGAGTCATTTTGAGAATACTTAAGAATAATTAAAAAGATAAAATTAGTAGAACTTTGGTGTGCCGAGGAGTGACAATGGAAAAGAGTAAAAAAGCAAAGTTGAATGAGCTGACCTCAATGGTACTGATACAGGCCTGGTGCACTGGGAAGACCCAGAGGAATCGGGTGGAGAGGGAGGTGGGAGGGGGGATCGGGATGGGGAATACGTGTAAATCTATGGCTGATTCATATCAATGTATGACAAAACCCACTGAAATGTTGTGAAGTAATTAGCCTCCAACTAATAAAAAAAAAAAAAAATTAAAAAAAAAAAAAGACAATTGTAAAACTTTTTGGTTAGAGGTGCTAGTTGCTCTCTCATAGTAGTAGTACTATTACTACTACTACTGCTTTGTTGTTAAGAATTTGTTAATCTTGGAGTGCCTATAGAACAATCAGGTGACCTCTCCAGAAATCTTATCCATCTTCACGTATTACCAAGAGATGAGTGCACTTCTTGGGCATGATTGTTTAATACTGATGTTTCAACACCTCTCAAATAGGAATAATAACATGTACTTCACAGGGTGACTGTAAGAATAAAATGAATTACCATGTAGAAAGTGCTGAGACTACTTTCAGTTCAGTTCAGTCGCTCAGTCACGTCTGACTCTTTGCGACCCCATGAATCGCAGCACACCAGGCCTCCCTGTCCATCACCAACTCCTGGGGTTTACTCAAACTCATGCCCTTCAAGTCGGTGATGCCATCCAGCCATCTCATCCTCTGTCATCCCCTTCTCCTCCTGCTCTCAATCCCTCCCAGCATCAGAGTCTTTTCCAATCATGATCCTCTCTATGTCCCTGTACCATTGCCTCAACCCGAGAATAAGGACAGCCTCTAGCTATTCCATGTAGCAGGAGCAAGAAGTATATCTTGATGATTATGCCACTAATAATTTTTAACCTGCAGAATAATCTCATCTATCTTTATTACTACAGAAACGTATAACTAGAAATGTAGCACTGCCATAACAAAACCTTAAAATAAAGACTGGGAAGTGGATGTGAGGAAATTGTTATCAGAGGCTATAAGGATTATAGTAATGGGACTTTCCTGGTGGCCCAGTGGTTAAGAATCCACTTTGTAATGCAGGGGACATGGGCTTGATCTCTGATTGGGGAACTAAGATGCCACATGCTGCAGAGTAACTAAGCCCACATACGGCAACTACTGAGCCAGCACACCACAACTAGAGTCTAATGCCACAATGAAGATCCCATGTGCCATAACTAAGACTCTATGCAGCCAAATTACATTACATGAATTAATTAAAGAATACATTTATTCAACTTACCTGTAAAAAATTATAGTTATATGGTATCTAATCATTTGACAAAATTGTTGACAGATAATCTAGAAGACAAACTATATACCTTGTGAGTTTGTAGATCAAGAAATAAAGAGTTTTTAAAAAAAGAATGCAAATGTATATGTCAGTTGTTTGTTGCTACCTTTGATAAAGTACTACAATAAAGATGTTAGGGGAAGCACACTGATTGAAACCGCCCACCCTGGCCAGGCACTATAGTAACCATTTGCATGAGTTGTTTTATGGCAGGAGATCCTGATAAGGAATACGGAACTAATAGGCCACCACCAGCCGAAAGAGTTCGGGAAAGATCGAGAGGAGACACTACCTGTCCATCCACTTCCCAGAATCCCTCTTGCTAGCATCCATCTTGGCTGAGCGATGTGTGCGCCACCAGGAAAGACTGTAAATTAGAATGATTGGCCAAAGACCACCCGAAAACTAATCCCATCACCATAAAACCCAAGACTGCGAGCCACGCGGCAGAGCAGTTCTCCTGGGTTCCCTTACCTACTGCTCTCCACCCGGGTGCCCTTTCCCAATAAAATCTCTTGCTTTGTCAGCATGTGTCTCCTCGGACAATTCATTTCCGAGTGTTAGACAAGAGCCCAGTTTTGGGCCCTGGAAGGGGTCCCCCTTCCTGCAACAAATGGCGACCCAGATGGGACATCTTCTTCACTGAGACTGACATCCTGACCACTCGGGGTACTCAGGGGCCAGCTTGCCTGCCAATGGACCAGACCCAGCGGCCGCAACTGGGACCCTTTTGTCCCTGGTCTCCTCCTGATGTGGACAACTGGCCAGAGTGCCCCGACCGGTAAGGAACAAGAGACTTTATTGACCTCCCTCCCCTTCCCTCTCTCTTTCCTCTCCTTAGCCCTTCCTATCCTTCCCGTTTTTCTAGTCCCCCGGTCCTGGACGCAGGAATCTGGTCGAAGGGCCTCAGCTTGAGCTGAGGATTGGAGACTGATCACCTCCTCTTGGCAGAGAACTCGAATTTTCTGGTCTGGTTTCTGGTAGGGCCGAGTTCCAGTCCTCCCTTTTCTGGAAGCCCAGGGAAAAGTCCCGTAACGCCTGGGTGTCTGCAGGTGGCAGGAGACGTCTGTAAGGCCACCCCTTTTGCCCCCCTTTCCCGCCTCCTCCCCCTTCTTTCAACCTGGCTTCCTTTCCTCCTTTTGAAATCTTTGAAGACATCTGAAGTTTTGTGTCTCTATAAAAGGTTTTCTGAGAGACTGTATTCTTGTATTTAAGAGAGTGTCTGATGAGGACTGCCAGGTTTATATGTGTGTTTTAACTCTGTTCTGTGTTGTGATTTGTGATGGCCATTTTGCTTTGTCTGGCCACCATTTAGACCTGCCACCATTTTGTTAGAGCTTGATTTTCTTTCCCTGTGCCTTGAGACCAGGGCTCTCAGGAACACTTATCTAGACCATCTCTAACTCCTGAGACTGAAAAAAAAAAGAAAAAAGCCTTTAAAAATGTTATTTATTTCAGCTTTTTTTATAAACTAGTAAATTTTATATTGTAATATCTAATTCATGACCAAACTTAGAAAATAAAGCTAGATCTTGCAGTGTGTCTGTCTAAATATGTCTTGGTATGTTTTTGTCTCTGGGTAATATTTTTAGGTTAATTTGTAAATGAGCTCTATTTAATTGGCTTTAAAAAGGTAAGTGCTTACAAATCAAATAATTCTAAATTAAACAATAAATTCCAGGTTCAGGTGAACTGAGAAATATTCAGTATTAAATACCTGATATTAATGTTTTTTGTTGACCTATCTAATATAGACATGTCTTAGAGTAATTAACATCAAGTAAAATATTTTCATTGTACCTAGGTTTAATATAAGTTAAATATTATACCTATTATAAGTTTGTCAACAAAGAAATTACCTCGAGTAAAAAAACTTCTAAAAAATGTAAATGAGGTATGAGTTTATATATAAACTCTATTAAAAATAATTATTCTTTAAAAATATCTGTCTACAATAGTCTCCCCAGATTGGCGTAACTTGAATTTCTAAGGGTTGTGCTAAACTAAGTATTAAAAGTCTATTAAATAATTAGGTCATTTCCAAATAAAATAAGATTTTAAAACACTTACTACTAAACACTGATTTCTTTTTACAGAAAAACTAAAGAGATTTGGGACTATAAATAAATAATGTTTGATGCCATCCTAAAATGTTTTAAAAAAGCAAGGGTTTTAGAAATTATCACTGGTATTTATGCTCACCAATCTATAAAATGCTAATATAAAAGTTAGCTCTTGGTTGCTAAAGGAAAGCAGGAAGTGTGCTTTCAGTAAAAAAAAAGTAAAAAAATACTAAAAAGAGTTATGCATGATCAAGATTTTCTAAAATTAGATTACAATTAGTTAAATAAATAGATTTTGTTTAAAATGACACGGTCATAAGAAAACTGGTTAGAGCTAATTAGGTCCAAGATGGCAGAGCTGACTTTCACTAGACCTTGAGCCTTGGTATTTGCGCCCATTGTGACATATCAACAAGCTAAATGATACACCCATCAACATTGACTGAATCTGACCAAATGTTCTAAAGCTTTTAATTGATCTTTTTGATAAAACTTCCTAAATTGAATTCTTTTGAAGTTTCTTTGACATCTAGCTAACTTTGGGGTGTTTCAGAGGGCCCCTGAAACATCCCAAAGAGAGATATTAAACTGTTTATTTGGTTGATTAAATTACATGAAAAAGATTATCAAATGAGTAATAAATCCGCTCATGTTATAATGTATAAAAAGTTACTAATACAGATATCCTAGAAATATAGAGTTCTTAACATTTTGATATGTCTTGGTATTCTGATGAAAAACCTGATGACTTCACAAAAGTTAACAAAGGACTGAATGAACCAGCGAATATGCTTATAACTTTTATGGTTTCTATCTGAAAAATTACAGGTTTAAATTGTGTGTTTTCCGGGAACAAAAAAAAACCTTCCTCTTAAACTAATTATAAAAATAATTTGGTAAAATTACACATTATAAACAAGACAATTGTATTTTCTATCTGACTCCTCCAGAAATTTAAAACTTTTAAGTTTCCAGTAAGTTTATCAAATGAGCTAAAAAGGTTATCTCACTAACAGGTACAAAAATCTCAAGGAATTTTTGAGACCTTAAAAGAAAAGAGTTCACCTAGATTTGTTAGGCAAAATTTGTGATAAGCCTTTGGTGTGAGTTTCCCAGTCCTGTTTTATATTAAAAGTTCAGTCTGAGATCCTATAAGTGTTTCAGCAAAATAAAAAGTCTATGATCAATTCTGTTATGTGATATTAATGTAAAAGTTTGTTTCTGAAGCTTGTCTCAGTAATCTATCTTTGGACGAAGATCAGATGCCTCATGACCTGCAACCAAGACTGAAAAAAGACATAATTTAAGAGACTGTCTTCAACCTGGATGGAAAGACTTTTTATCAGGTACTCTTAACTAGCTCATACAGAATAAAACTGAAGGGAAATTAACTCTTAGATTAATTCCCATTTCCAAAGGCCCTTACACTGGATTGGTCTATAGAGAAGACAGCTGACCTGATCTCACCTTAAAATGATGCTCAAACAA
>NC_057419.1:73504968-73574250 GCF_019320065.1 Cervus canadensis | reverse complement strand
AAAAAAGCCTTTAAAAATGTTATTTATTTCAGCTTTTTTTATAAACTAGTAAATTTTATATTGTAATATCTAATTCATGACCAAACTTAGAAAATGAAGCTAGATCTTGCAGTGTGTCTGTCTAAATATGTCTTGGTATGTTTTTGTCTCTGGGTAATATTTTTAGGTTAATTTGTAAACGAGCTCTATTTAATTGGCTTAAAAAAGGTAAGCGCTTACAAATCAAATAATTCTAAATTAAACAATAAATTCCAGGTTCAGGTGAACTGGGAAATATTCAGTATTAAATACCTGATATTAATGTTTTTTGTTGACCTATCTAATATAGACATGTCTTATAGTAATTAACATCAAGTAGAATATTTTCATTGTACCTAGGTTTAATATAAGTTAAATATTATACCTATTATAAGTTTGTCAACAAAGAAATTACCTCGAGTGAAAAAACTTCTAAAAAATGTAAATGAGGTATGAGTTTATATATAAACTCTATTAAGAATAATTATTCTTTAAAAATATCTGTCTACAATAGTCTCCCCAGATTGGCGTAACTTGAATTTCTAAGGGTTGTGATAAACTAAGTATTGAAAGTCTATTAAATAATTAGGTCATTTCCAAATGAAATAAGATTTTGAAACACTTACTACTAAACACTGATTTCTTTTTACAGAAAAACTAAAGAGATTTGGGACTATAAATGAATAATGTTTGATGCCATCCTAAAATGTTTTAAAAAAGCAAGGGTTTTAGAAATTATCACTGGTATTTATGCTCACCAACCTACAAAATGCTAATATAAAAGTTAGCTCTTGGTTGCTAAAGGAAAGCAGGAAGTGTGCTTTCAGTAAAAAAAAGGTAAAAAAATACTAAAAAGAGTTATGCATGATCAAGATTTTCTAAAACTAGATTACACTTAGTTAAATAAATAGATTTTGTTTAAAATGACACGGTCATAAGAAAACTGGTTAGAGCTAATTAGGTCCAAGATGGCGGAGCTGACTTTCACTAGACCTTGAGCCTTGGTATTTGCGCCCATTGTGACATATCAACAAGCTAAATGATACACCCATCAACATTGACTGAATCTGACCAAATGTTCTAAAGCTTTTAATCGATCTTTTTGATAAAACTTCCTAAATTGAATTCTTTTGAAGTTTCTTTGACATCTAGCTAACTCTGGGGTGTTTCAGAGGGCCCCTGAAACATCCCAAAGAGAGATATTAAACTGTTTATTTGGTTGGTTAAATTACATGAAAAAGATTATCAAATGAGTAATAAATCCGCTCATATTATAATGTATAAAAAGTTACTAATACAGATATCCTAGAAATTATATAGAGTTCTTAACATTTTGATATGTCTTGGTATTCTGATGAAAAACCTGATGACTTCACAAAAGTTAACAAAGGACTGAATGAACCAGCGAATATGCTTATAACTTTTATGGTTTCTATCTGAGAAATTACAGGTTTAAATTGTGTGTTTTCCGGGAACAGAAAAAACCTTCCTCTTAAACTAATTATAAAAATAATTTGGTAAAATTACACATTATAAACAAGACAACTGTATTTTCTCTCTATCTGACTCCTCCAGAAATTTAAAACTCTTAAGTTTCCAGTAAGTTTATCAAATGAGCTAAAAAGGTTATCTCACTAACAGGTACAAAAATCTTAAGGAATTTTTGAGACCTTAAAAGAAAAGAGTTCACCTAGATTTGTTAGGCAAAATCTGTGATAAGCCTTTGGTGTGAGTTTCCCAGTCCTGTTTTATATTAAAAGTTCAGTCTGAGATCCTATAAGTGTTTCAGCAAAATAAAAAGTCTATGATCAATTGTTATGTGATATTAATGTAAAAGTTTGTTTCTGAAGCTTGTCTCAGTAATCTATCTTTGGACGAAGATCAGATGCCTCATGACCTGCAACCAGGACTGAAAAAAGACATAATTTAAGAGACTGTCTCCAACCTGGATGGAAAGACTTTTTATCAGGTACTCTTAACTAGCTCATACAGAATAAAACTGAAGGGAAATTAACTCTTAGATTAATTCCCATTTCCAAAGGCCCTTACACTGGATTGGTCTATAGAGAAGACAGCTGACCTGATCTCACCTTAAAATGATGCTCAAACAAGAAAAACTACAGTACGCCAGGATGAGAAGACAACGACATCAGAGGTAGACAGCTTGTCCAAGATACCAGACCTGATTCGTATGATCGTTTATAGTGTTCTCTTGACTTCTTAGACCTTTGTATATAAATCAAATGCTTTTCTATCATAGGCCTGATACTATGCTAGTTTTAAAAATCAATCCAATTGTTGGGTTTGTGGCCAATTATATGTGTCTAGCTCTGGGTTACCTTGGTAAATTTCTCTACTACAAGACTCTAACTGGTTGGCCCTGAAGAAATTTACTTGGAAAAATTATAGTCATATTCAGGTTACTATGATACTACCAGATGGGATCCCCTTACTGGGCCAATTAATAATGCCTACTCTGACTCTGGCTATAAATTTGAGCCTTTTTCTATTCCTCAAGCTCAATCAGAGCAACAAAAAAAGGTTTTAACAAAAAAAAAGAAATCTCCCACAATTATGAGATAGACTTATATAGATAACACTAGGCTATGGTAATTTAGGTTTAAAGTCTCCTCTGTGTTAAAAACAATTAAATCATACTAAAGATAATCAGTCTAGTAACACTAGAAAACTGGGCTGTGTGCCTTATAGATGGTGGTGCCAATGTATAATTTCCCTAAAAGATAAAGATTCGTACAGAGTAGACTAAGTCAGACGACCTGAGATACACTGGGCTACATCTTATAAAAGCTCTTAGGTCTTACTTGTGACTTGACTAATACTGCTGGCTACGTTCTTTGTATTTCACCTGTTTTACAAAATTGCTATTTCTTACAGTGCCAGATGTGTGACTGAGGCCTCTGATAAAATAATATATAGTTCCTTATGAAATCGATGATGATGACAGTGTAACTCTAGATATGAGAAAAAGCAACAAGAGAGAATGTTTTCCTGGACCAAGAGGCTAGTAAGACAGGTGGTCCAGAGAATTTTAGATACTGTTTTATGGCCTAATTCAGTAACAGCACATTGAGAGGCCGGTCGACAAAATCTTTGCCAAACCTGAGAATGGACATTCTCAGCACCATGGGATAAAATGGTCATGAAATGCCCCCCTCAAAGTCGTGGTCAAGTTTGTGAGCAAAAAGGGGCTTTGCCAACTGAAGATTGACACTTGCCATCTACATCTACAGCGGTTCTATCATGGCCACTGCAACTGCTGACTTCCAACGGCCCTGAAAGGAGTTCAGGGTGAAGATCAAAAATGAGGTGTTCTGTGCTCTGAGAAAAACTGGCAGAACAGGCCTTCAGAGAGTTAGATCTTTTCAAGAGATTTTATGAGTCCCAATTCTTGCATCTTCTCATACCTAGAAAAACACTGACATCATTAATGGTGCCATCTGCTTTGGCTATTAAAGAAAAAATTTTACAATTAAAAGTCAAAATAGAGTACTCAGCTATGGTTCAGACATCCTGGGAAATAACCAGGTGTTACTATGGGTGTAATTTCAGATTAGACATTGTATTGCTAAACACTTGAGTTTTCTGAGTCGTGTCAGGCTTAGATGCCACCATTCTCAAAACAATGTCTGCTGGAAGCTAGTAACTTCTACCTTACTTTTTATAAAACTAGGCAACTGGCCATCTGGCTACAAGTCTCACTGAAGTGCCAGGTCCAGACTGGATTTCAGGTCTGTTCTTCTAAAAGAAAGAGATTTACTTTGTCTATTAAAACTCCAGTTATCCCTTCTCTAGCTACTACTAACTGGGTATGTTACAACAAAATGGCAGACCAAGGGATTGAGATTTTAATCATACAAGGCTCAGATCTAAGACTTGGAACTCAGGAATACTTCCAATTCAGTGTCTCTTCTCCAAGCTGAGGCGGTCCTATGCCCCATTTCAACAAAAAGTTATCACAGTCATAGTTGCCCTGTTCCCTAAATAAAACTGAACAGGACTCTGCGGGGTGGCGACTCTGGAGTACAGATCTGCTGTACTGTAAAATATAGGCTTTATTCAGCCTCCTTGACCTTCCCTGAGTTCCAAAGGGTAGATTCAAAGAATTGCCAATCAGAGAAGGAAAAAAATACAGAAACAGAGGGGAAACAATCAAATGGTGGTACAGCCTTGAGACAGATCCTGGTTCCTACTCAAAAAAAAAAAAAATATATATAACAATGTCTTTTGAGTTCTTCTACAGAACTAGAGCCCCCACCCAGGTAGAAGATGGTAACTTCAGACTAAACATAAGATTCTTAGAACACAGCTCTGTTGCTTGACCACCAGCCAATCATCCCAGCAGTGCCTCCTGTTTCTGGAGACCAGTGATGACCATCCTGTTAGGTCTCCTGTTTGGCCCCTGTCTATTTTACCTCTGAGAGGCGCTGACAGTTTCAAACTAAGTTGCTGTTATTACAAGAGTAAAAGCTGGTTTCAAATATAAAACACCCCAACTTAGGTCAGGTATAGAGAGACTTCTGCTCTGCTAGGCAGGCCTACGCCCAGGCACAGCAGAAAGAAGTTACAAAAGAAAGAGACCTCCGCCCCAATTCCCAAGAAGCATCTTGAGTATGAAGTCTCTCAGTGGGGAGTTGTTAGGGGAAGCACACTGATTAAAACCGCCCACCCTGGCCAGGCACCATAGTAACCATTTGCATGAGTTGTTTTATGGCAGGAGATCCTGATAAGGAATACGGAACTAATAGGCCACCACCAGCCGGAAGAGTTCGGGAAAGATCGAGAGGAGACACTACCTGTCCATCCACTTCCCAGAATCCCTCTTGCTAGCATCCATCTTGGCTGAGCGATGTGTGCGCCACCAGGAAAGACTGTAAATTAGAATGATTGGCCAAAGACCACCCGAAAACTAATCCCATCACCATAAAACCCAAGACTGCGAGCCACGCGGCAGAGCAGTTCTCCTGGGTTCCCTTACCTACTGCTCTCCACCCGGGTGCCCTTTCCCAATAAAATCTCTTGCTTTGTCAGCATGTGTCTCCTCGGACAATTCATTTCCGAGTGTTAGACAAGAGCCCAGTTTCGGGCCCTGGAAGGGGTCCCCCTTCCTGCAACAAAGAGACTAGACTGGCTCTGAAAAGGATTGGCTGGTTTGCAAGCAGAAATAAAAGGAAAGACTGAGAATCCAAAAAGTTGGAGACTTGCAGGATTAGAAGAGGAAACTGCTTTTTAACACTAATTGGTAAAATATACATCTGAGAAGTGCTTTGAGGGACAAGGCCAATTAAAACTAGTCTTGTGACAGAAATCAAATAAGGGTATTCCTTCCATATGTATGATTACAATCTCTGAACAAATTAAGATCTTTCAGAGAAAAGCCCCAATTAAGGTTTTGACACCTAGTAAACCCTTTCAGTTGGACAAAATGGCTCAAGAAAAATAGAATAAAATTATGGCTCACCTACCGGAAGTTGATAAGACCAAGAAATAAGCAATTAATTTGAAAGAGGAAGGCATGGGAATGACAAAGTCAAGAAATAGAACAAATCTAATAAGCAAGTATAAAAATGGACCACATACATGGCTTTTAGAGCATGGAACTGGCTAGAATTATTAATAAATACATGATAAACTTACTGAGTTTCTTAAGAGAATGTTACTGCAAAAGAAACAGAAATTTTATGACTATTCAAGACTCAAAGTGATCTTTGGCATCTCAACCTTTCCAGGAGCAGCAGATTGAGAAAACTGCAAAGACCCTCAAGGAGAGATATTATTCTCCAATGCTTATTTTGAAAAGAAAATATTTTCAAAGTTTGTGGCTGATGAACTGGACACACTTTCCCTGTAGCATAATCAAGATCTAGTCAAAGAATATTCTACCTGCTTATATCCCCTCTAGATTTCATCCTTATCCTGTTTCCTGGTATGTATGTAAGTATGAAAAAAATATTGCTGTGGGACATATCATTTATTTACTTGTTTTATTAGTTCATAGGCATCTGGATTAAGACTGGTCACATTTGAATCTGATGTAAAGATTCTTATACATCACTCAGAAATTCTGAAATTTCAGCCAAATAATAATAAGACAGGATCTTTTTAGATTTTACGCTTTGAAAAGGTGTCAGGGTGATCCGTGTTTTTTATGCAAGAATAAACCAAACCTTTGGTTTATTACCATCAGGAGAGACTGTGATAGTCATTAATGCTCTTCACTAATATTTCTTGTTCTCTTGCTAGGTATTTGTTAAGATTGCATTTGTCTGCCTCCTTGAAATTGAAACCATGCTAATTGCTTTAGCTAATAAAATGTGAGTGGAAGTGATATGTGCTACTCTCAATCAGAAGTTTTAAGAAGCTTTAAAAGGAGTAGGAGATGTTGGTTAAAAGGTACAAACTTCCAGTTAGAAGATGAATAAATTAATGCATAGAATCATGATTATAGATAACAATGATGTATTATACCCCCAAAAGGTATTAAGAAAGTAAATCTTAAATGTTCTCACTACAGAAAAGAACTGGTAATTATGTGACATAATGAATGTGTTAGGTAAGGCTATGGTAACAATCATTTTGCTATATAAATAAATAAATATACATATACATATGTGTGTGCATGAAATGAACAGATCATACATATTAAGCTTACACAATGGGATATGTCAATTATATTGCAATAAAGCTGTAAAATATTTTAAATATTATTTTTCTTTGAAGTACGAGATTCACAATGACTGCATCAGAACTTGTAGCAGAGTTCCCTGCCCATTTACCAAACACATGGTATATCAGTGAGAAATAAACTTTTGTTTTCTAAGCTGTCAAATTTTGGAGTTTGTTTTTACTGCAGAATAACCTAGTTTATCTAATTAATTAATTTCAGTTAAAGCTCTAATTGATATCTTTAGTCTCTTTTAGAGACAATGGTGACATAGTATTTATAACACAGCATCAGATAAATAAAAACAGGAAAGTTATACACACACACAAATTAATTCTGAATTATCTTCAGATGCTGTTTGTATCCCTCCCTCTAGAAATGACTCAAATAGTTTATTTATAATATTTACTTGAATTAAAATGATTTCTAGGATTCAGGCTAATTTTTAAAAATTTTATATTTCTAGTCTAACAAAATTACAGGCATATGTGAACTTAGTTTTTTTTTTCTTCTTTTTTTCTTCAAACTTTGTAAGTGAACTTATTTACAAAACAGAAATAGAATCACAAATGTAGCAAACAAACTAATAATTACCAGGGGGAAGGAAGGGATAAATTGGAAGATTGGGATTGACACATATATACTACCATATACAAAACATAACATTATCTAGGGTGAAACAGATCACCAGCCCAGGCGTGATGCATGAGACAAGTGCTCGGGCCTGGTGCACTGGGAAGACCCAGAGGAATCGGGTGGAGAGGGAGGTGGGAGGGGGGATCGGGATGGGGAATACATGTAAATACATGGCTGATTCATGTCAATGTATGACAAAAACCACTACAATATTGTAAAGTAATTAGCCTCCAACTAATAAAAATAAATGGGAAAAAAACAGATAACTAATAAGAACCTACTGTACAGCATAGGGAACTCTATTCAATATTTATAATTACCTACATGGAAAAAGAATCCAAAAAAGAGTGGATATATGTATACGTACAACTGATTCATTTTGCTATACACCTGAAACTAACACAACATTGTAAATCAACTACACTCCAGTGAAAAAACCAAACAAACAACAAAAAAATTGCATGTATAGAATTATATGTTCCTTATACTCATTATAGAAATTATCTGAAAATTATCAAGAGCACATACTTAAAACAATTATTTTGCATGTTATTATATACACCAGTAATAAAATGACATCAGACTGCTGATAGAAAGCAGAGAATGCTTAGGATGGCATTGAAAATAATGGTAAATTCTGATGGCAGTAGTTAAAATCAGTTTATTAGTTTCTAAAAAAGAAACAAAAGAACATATATGACTTGTCTAGGCATGACCTACAACCCCAATAGTCCAGTTAGAACATATAGGTAGGAGATGAAAGAGGAGAATGATCTTACATAAGTCCAGAGGGCACAGGATTTACCTTTGACAAATACTATGTTTTACTACATCCCTGCCCATTACATCAGACGGTAGATTGTCAAGATGATCAAGAGGCAGAATAGGTAAAACCTTAGGTCTGGGAGTTTAGGCAATGAGTATATGTAAAATACAAAGAGTAAATATATTGTCTTTATAACATTTTAATAATACTGTGAATAAATATTGAGTTTATACTATTAAACTATATCATTCTTCTTTATGGAATGAGGTAGGGTAGGAAGGCCTGGCATGGACCAGTATGGATCACAGTGAAGTAGAAAGAGCATAGGCTTTGGTTAAAAAAGTCAAATTTGATTTCAATTCAGTTCTGGTTCTAATATAAATTGGCTATATGTTGTTAGACAATTTACTTACTCTCTTTTAATCTTAGGCTTTCATTTGTCAAATAGAGCTAGTAGTACCTCGTACTTTACAATGTTATTGGGTGAATTATATGAGATAGAGTAAATGAAGTAAATAACTAATAAATGATAATTCCTGCTTTTAACTAAATCTTTCCTCCTTGTTAGGGACAAGGCTTTTCCTGAATTGAATAGTGTCTCCTGCCCCAAATTCATGTCAACCCAGAATCTCAGGATGTGACCTTATTTGGGGGCTTCCCTGGTGGCTCAGATGGTAAAGAGTCTGCCTGCAATGTGGGAGACCTGGGTTTGATCCCTGGGTTGGGAAGATCACCTGGAGAAGGAAATGGCAACCCACTCTAGTAATTTTGCCTGGAGAATTCCATGGACAGAGCAGCCTGGTAGGCTACAGTTCATGGGGTTGCAAAGAGTCAGACACAACTTGTGTGTAGATATAGTCAAGTAAAGATGAGACTATATGGATTAGGGTGCGTGTGTGTTCAGTCATGTCCGACTTTGTGACCCCATGGACTGTAGCCTGCCAGGCTCCTCTGTCCAGGGAATTCTCCAGGCAAGAATACTGGAGTGGGTTGCCATTTCCTCCTCCAGAGGATCTTCCTGATCCAGGGGTCGAAACTGTGTCTCCTGCATTGGCAGGTGGATTCTTTACCACTGAGACACCTGGGAAGCCCTCGTGACTGGTATCCTTTTAAGATGAAAATTTGGACACACACAGAAGAAAGATGACCCTGTGAAGATGGAGGCAGAGACTGGAGTTATGATGCCACAAGCCAAGGAATATCAAGAGTAGCCAGCAACTACCTGAAGCTATGAGAGAGACATAGAACAGATTCTTCCTCTGATCCTCCAAGAAGCAACCAACCCTGCAACTCCTTCATTTCAAATTCTTGGAGTCCAGAACAGTGAGAAAAGAGAACAGAATTTCTGTTGTTTTAAGTCACCAAGTTTGTGGTAATTTGTTAGGGCAGCCCTAGGAATCTAATACAGAGAAACTAAAAACATGAAAAAAACACATTTAACTCTGAATTCTTATTGACCTACTTTGATCTACTAAAAGGGTGAAACAGGCAGTAAATCAGTTATAGATCTATCTGCTTTGGAAAAAATAACAATTTGGAAAAATCTACAAATTAATTTTAAAAAATAACAAAGAAAACAATTCCAATTAGGCTCTTGCCTCTCAGAAAATTATCAGCTAGGCATTTTGAATTTACACAAAGAAAATACATCAGGTAAACTTTTTGAGGATACCTAGTTAAATATTTCTGGTAAAGTTCAGTTATTCAATCTTATAATTTGTAAAATGTGTGGAGAAGGGGAGCAAAGGAGCTAAGACTGATGAGGTACTAAAACTACCTCATCTGTTTCATTATGAATTATTTTGTTCATTCAACAGATATACAGTGCTACTATATGCTAGTCACTGGGTGTATAATTCCTAGCTAGTCTCTGATTTTGAGGAGGTTATAATATGGAATCAGAGATAGACTTTAAACAAATAAATGGATACATACTGATATGTGCAAACTAAAGGAAAATACAAAGAGCTATAAGAAAACATAAGAGATGGACTTATTCAGGAAGAATTCTTTTCAAAGGAATATGGGACATGTTATCCAAAGAGTGAAAAGTCATTAACTAGGTGGTGAGACAGATATGCAGAGGACAATCTGAACAAGCGAAAGTCCTGAAGTTGGAAGTTGTATGCTTCAAAGATAAAAATGATGGAAGGCTGGAATAATTGTATTTTGAAGAGCTGGGTGGGTGGGGGAATTCTGAGTGGTGTTAGTGGCTTAGGATGTGGCCAGATCCTGCAGATGAACTTAAGGAGTTTTTGATTCATCCTTATAGAAAACTGGTAAGGCATTAAAGGATTTTACTGAAGAAATAAAATGATCAGGTTCACATTTTACAAGATCATCCTGGAAGATGCTAAAAATTCTGCATATTATATATTTTATTCATAAATAACCATTCAGCAAATATTAACTGAGCATCGATCTGATGGTACTCTTCCTTGGGATTACATTTTTAACAAAAAATGGTTAAGATTTCAGGAGAGTGACCCTTAAACTATAACGTACATGCAAAATTGCCTGTGGATGCTACTCAAAAACAGCTTCTGATTCATTGACTCTAGGGTAGAACCCAAGATCCTGCATTTCTAAAATGCTCTCTGGTGATGTTAGAGGAAACAGAATAGGCTCTATCTTGAAAGCAGGATTCCATCTTGGGCCGGACTGTGGACTTTGAGCTATATGCCCAGTGTCTATGGAAACGACATGCCAACTGGCAAACCAGACCCCCCAGATGGAAGAGCCCCAGGACTCGTACCTAGACTCTCCATCACCTAAAAGAATACCTTAATTATCTGTGTAACTGAATAGAATCATAAATTCTATTATGCTTATTGGGATATGACCACAGGACAATTATTGATAATTGTCTACTATTAACCAAGCTTAAGGCATATGAATCATGGGTTAACTTTGAGTTTATCTTTCTTTTCCTTTGTTCAGGGAATTTGGGGAGGTAGGTTTGGACACGTACACTTAGGGTATATAAGGTTTTCACAAAAACTGGTCGAGGTCCTTGGCTAAGAAGAGATTCTGCCTTGGGCCCGCCAGTGTAATAAACTGCAGTCCACTATCTGCATTGTCCTTCTGAGTGAGTTTGTTTTCCGGAACATCTGGCTACAACAATACCTGACAGAGATATCTAGAGCAGATAAGTAACCTTGGACGCACCCAAAAGCTTACTAGCAATGTTAAGATCTCAAGCCTCACCCCACACCGACTCAAAATCTGTGTTTAAACAATATATCCAGATGATTCCCATGGACTCTGAAGTATAATAAGCACTAGTTCTCAAACTTGGCTAGACATTGGGAATCACCTGGAGAGATGTTAAAGAAATAAACAAACAAAAACACAACAGCAATGACTTGTGTCTCACCAAGAGAATTCCTTATTTGTTTGGCATTGGGTTCAGCCTGGGCCATGGGTTGTAATGCTCCCCAGGCTATTTTAATATGCACAAAGTTTGAAAATCATTCTTGTAAAGCCTTGCTACTTGAAGCCTAGTCTTTGGTGGGTAGCATTGACATCACCTGGGAGTTTGTTGGAAGTGCACAATCTCAGGTCTCACCCCAGACACAGTGCACCTGACTTTTCCTTTCAGCAAGAGCCCCTGGTGCTTATTAGAGCTCAAAAGAGTTGTTCTACAGCTGTGCTGCCTGATACCAGTAGAGTAGCTACTGGCCACATGTGGTTATTTCAAGTTCATTATAATTTAAAAATTAAAATTTCAGTTCTTCAGTTTCACCAGTCACATTTCAAGGGCTCATTAGTCAAATGTAGCTAGAGGTGACTGTACTGGACAATGCATTGGGTTGGCTAAAAAAAAAAAGTTCGTTCAGGGCTTCTGTAAGCTGGTATGGAAAAACACGAATGAACTTTCTGGCCAACCCAAGAGATTACGAACATTTTTATCCCCAGCACAAAGTGCTATTGGAAAGCACTGCTGAGAGTATGGCCCTGCTAGTACTTAAAGTCATCTGGGCAAAGGCACGTTTAAAATAGATATAGGAAGCTGAAGATAGATTGTAGTATCTGAAATAGATACCCATGGAGAAAGAGATTCATACGTCTTTATAAAAAGCACATTATAAGTAACTGAAACTATTCCTTAAAATTCTGACCTTGCTTAGAGTGCACTAGTGAAACTCCTATGCATCAATCGTACAGAGTAATTACTTTTTACAAAAGTATTACATATAGGTTTATGGGAAGAGAAAGCTTTTCCTGCTTTATATTCTGAAAAGGCTATTTTTTCCAGCTCCCATTCATGCTAAAGGCATCTCTGCTTTTACAAGATGCTTCAGGGAATAGGAATTTACTCCCTCTACTTAACTCAGGAGGATAACTAGGAAGCTTGCTGATTTAATTTTTGAGAAAGATCTTGACGTTTTGCCTCTATTTGCAAAAATGTCCTCGAGGGTTGAGTGACTCACCAAGCCAGCCATCTCCGTCATCCCAGGTATGCAATTGGGGGCATGCTTTGTCAACAGGAGGCCACTGATTGCTGCCAGGTTCAAAACTCCAGACATGCTTGTATTTCTGGAAGGAAGGATGCTTAGAAGTCCTCCTTCCCTTTTAATTACGAAATGCGAAAAGGGGATGATTTGTTTTAAGATACCCTGAGGCATTCCTAATGTAGTATTATTTAGAGTTTTGACAGTAAATGATCTGCCATTTAAACATCCCTTTACCAGGGAAGCTTTCATCCCAACCTAATGTTTTGGCTTCCAGTTCACGAGTCAATCTCTTGTTTGATTTATGCTAAAGCACACTGCTGTTCAGAGCAAAAGTAAATAATGAAATATATTTTTAAATTGCTACTTTAAACAATTTATAAAAAGTAAGTTTTATTTGGGTTTCATATTAAAAAGATTGTTAAGTTTTGACATTAGAGTGTAAATGGGAGAGGAAACTGAAAGATCACACTTTTCTAACAATGGTCACTTTATATCTGTGTAATTTATAATATTTAATAAATCCAAGTGGGAAAGAGAAGTGATTTGGGCTTATGTAACTTTATACTAAACATTTATTGTCCAAACCTCAGGCGAAATTTTCACATTTTAGATAAATGTTACCAAAAAATGCCTAAACACATAAAAATATTTACTAAAACATACGTATGCTCAAGGCTTCCCTGGTGGCTCAGTGGTAGAGAATCCACCTGCAGTGCAGGAGTCACGGGTTCGATCCCTGGGTTGGGAAGGTCCTTTGGGGAAGGAAGTGGCAACCCACTTCAGTATTCTAACCTAGAGAATCCCATGGACGGAGGAGTCTGTTGGGCTATAGTCCATGGGGACACATGGACAAATGAGTAGGACACAACTGAGCAACTAAATAAAAACAACAACAATATATGCTCATACATTTTGAAAAGTTTTGCTTTGTTCTTTTATAGAGGTATGAATACAGAATGGAAATAAGTTGTATGTTTATGCAATAGCTGTAGAGTCTGACTATATCATTTTTATAAATATTTTCTTTTGGTATATGTGTAATGTGTAATAATTACATAATTTATAAAAGTTAAAATGATATAAATCCTCTTGGAGTATCCTTTTTTTTTCCATACCTAGAATGATGCTGACTTTCACCAGGTAGGAAATTTAGAAGAATGAATATTTCAAACCCAGAATGTGATTTTCCAGATACCTTACTGATACTAAAAATGAGCAGAACCCTGGAGGATCCTGGGCATGGAAGCCTTTCTGTGTCCCCCCATTTCTTGTTTGTAGGGAATAGTTTCCAGCCTCCATGACCTTCCCTGAGTTCCAAAGGGCATATTCGAACAGTTGCTAATCAGGGAAGGAAGGGGATGCAGAGACAAGCAAGATGCAGCCAAGAAATTCTCCAGGCCAGAACACTGGAGTGGGTAGCCTTTCCCTTCTCCAGGGGATCTTTCCAACCCAGGGATTGAACCAGGTCTCCCTAATTGTAGGTGGTTTCTTTACCAGCTGAGCCACAAGGGAAACCCTTTTGCTATAAAACTCTTCACCAAATCCTTCTGGGTTGGGTCACATGATTTTTGAGGCATGAGCCTGCTGTGTCCTACTTTGCCTGGGAAAGAAGTAAAACTATTCTTTTCTCCTTCACCCCAAACTCTGTCTCTGAGATGATTCAGCACCAGTGCACAGAGGACAAGTTTTTGGCAGTAATACCAGATATTTCATGAAACTCAGCTGACTTAACCATCACTGACTACTCAGTAACCTTTCTCCAACATATGGAGAAAGGACTTCAAGGAAACCATCAGATTGCTTAACCACTGTTTCCAAATAATAATATGTGAACCGAGTTGTGGGTTGAAGCCAAAATTTTCTCTAAGCTTTCAAATAGTGTTGCATACATTTCTAAAACCATTTCCTCTCAAACTGAAGGAAATAGAAGATCTATTGGGTTGTTTGACACTATTGTGTGTTTGCCATGGGAAATTATTGCAAATAGCTCTAAAGTTCAGTTCAGTTCAGTTCAGTCGCTCAGTCGTGTCCAACTCTTTGTGACCCCATGAATCACAGGACACCAGGCCTCCCTATCCATCACAAACTCCCGGAGTTTACTCAAACTCATGACCATTGAGTCGGTGATGCCATCCAGCCATCTCATCCTCTGTCATCCCCTTCTCTTCCTGCCCCCAATTCCTCCCAGCATCAGGGTCTTTTCCAATGAGTCAACCCTTTGCTGAGGTGGCCAAAGTATTGGAGTTTCAGCTTCAGCATCAGTCCTTCCAATGAACACCCCAGGACTGATCTCCTTCAGGATGGACTGGTTGGATCTCCTTGCAATCCAAGGGACTCTCAAGAGTCTTCACCAACACCACAGTTCAAAAGCATCAATTTTTCGGTGCTCAGAATTCTTCACAGTCCAACTCTCACATCCATACATAACCACGGGAAAAAGCATAGCCTTGACCAGGCGGATCTTTGTTGGCAAAATAATTTCTCTGCTTTTTAATATGCTATCTACGTTGGTCACAACTTTCCTTCCAAAGAGTAAGCGTCTTTTAATTTCATGGCTGCAGTCACCATCTGCAGTGATTTTGGAGCCCAAAAAAATAAAATCTGACACTGTTTCCACTGTCTCCCCATCTATTTCCCATGAAGTGATGGGGCTAGATGCCATGATCTTAGTTTTCTGAATGTTAGGCTTTAAGTCAACTTTTTCACTCTCCTCTTTCACTTTCATCAAGAGGCTTTTTAGTTCCTCTTCACTTTCTGCCATAAGGGTGGTGTCATCTGCATATCTGAGGTTATTGATATTTCTCCTGGCAATCTTGATTCCAGCTTGTGCTTCTTCCAGCCCAGTGTTTCTCATGATGTACTCTGCATAGAAGTTAAATAAGCAGGGGTGACAATATACAGCCTTGATGTACTCCTTTTCCTATTTGGAACCAGTCTGTTGTTCCATGTCCAGTTCTAACTGTTGCTTCCTGACCTGCATACAGGTTTCTCAAGAGGCAGGTCAGGTGGTCTGGTATTCCCATCTATTTCAGAATTTTCCACAGTTTATTGTGATCCACACAGTCAAAGGCTTTGGTGTAGTCAATAAAGCAGAAATAGATGTTTTTTCTGGAACTCTCTTGCTTTTTCGATGATCCAGTGGATATTGGCAATTTGATCTCTGGTTCCTCTGCCTTTTCTGAAACCAGCTTGAACATCTGGAAGTTCTCGGTTCATGTATTGCTGAAGCCTGGCTTGGACAATTTTGAGCATTACCTTACTAGCGTGTGAGATGAGTGCAATTGTGCAGTAGTTTGAGCATTCTTTGGGATTGCCTTTCTTTGGGATTGGAATGAAAACGGACCTTTTCCAGTTCTGTGGCCACTGCTGAGTTTTCCAAATTTGCTGGCATATTGAGTGCAGCACTTTCACAGCATCATCTTTCAGGATTTGAAATAGCTCAACTGGAATTCCATCACATCCACTAGCTTTGTTCATAGTGATGCTTCCTAAGGCCCACTTGACTTCACATTCCAGGATGTCTGGCTCTAGGTGAGTGATCACACCATCATGGTTATCTGGGTCATGAAGATCTTTTTTGTACAGTTCTTCTGTGTATTCTTGCCACCTCTTCTTAATAACTTTTGCTTCTGTTAGATCCATACCATTTCTGTCCTTTATTGAGCCCATTTTTGTATGAAATGTTCCCTTGGTATCTCTAATTTTCTTGAAGAGATCTCTAGTCTTTCCCATTCTGTTGTTTTCCCCTATTTCTTTGCATTGATCGCTGAGGAAGGCTTTCTTATCTCTCCTGGCTATTCTTTGGAACTCTGCATTCAAATGGGAATATCTTTCCTTTCCTTTTTTCCTTTGCTTTTTGCTTCTCTTCATTTCACAGCTATTTGTAAGGCCTTCTCAGACAACCATTTTGCCTTTTGAATTTCTTTTCCATGGGGATGGTCTTGATATCTGTCTCCTGTACAATGTCACGAACCTCTGTCCATAGTTCATCAGGCTCTCTGTCTATCAGATCTAGTCCCTTAAATCTATTTCTCACTTCCACTGTATAGTCATAAGGGATTTGATTTAGGTCATACCTGAATGGTCTAGTGGTATCCCTACTTTCTTCAGTTTAAGTCTGAATTTCGCAATAAGGAGTTCATGATCTGAGCCACAGTCAGCTCCCAGTCTTGTTTTTGCTGACTGTATAGAGCTTCTCCATCTTTGGCTGCAAAGAATATAATCAATCTGATTTTGGTGTTGACTATCTGGTGATGTCCATGTGTAGAGTCTTCTCTTTTGTTGTTGGAAGAGGGTGTTTGCTATAACCAGTGCATTCTCTTGGCAAAACTCAATTAGCCTTTGCCCTGCTTCATTCCATATTCCAAGGCCAAATTTGCCTGTTATTCCAGGTGTTTCTTGGCTTCCTACTTTTGCATTCCAGTCCCCTATAATGAAAAGGACATCTTTTTTGGGTGTCTAAAGTAGGTGAAGGCAAATCCCAAGTTTACCTGAAGATTAAAACAAGCTGAAAGTTGTCTTGTCTATTGCCTGTTAGTTCTAGTAATGTTTTTTATATGGAAGTGGAGTTGAGTGGCACAAAGCCAGATGCCAGAATCTTATCTCATAGTCACCAAGGGAAGTTCATGAATAATAAAAGTGAACCATGAAGAGGAAGTCATTAAAAGGAAAGGTTATTGATGGAAGTATTTTGTTGAAAAGCAGTAAGTATAGAGAAAGGAAAGTGAGAAACACTACAAAATGGAAAGAGTAGCTAGAAATTTTGGACATTTAAATCATCATTACTAAAAATTGCCACACACAAAAACGAGAGATTGCATAGTTACTGAATATTTGTTGGAAGGACTGATGCTGAAGCTCCAATAGTTCGGCCACCTGATGCAAAGAGCTGACTCATTAGAAAAGACTCTGATGCTGGGAAAAATTGAAGGCAGGAGGAGAAGCGGACAACAGAGGATGAGATGGTTGGATGGCATCACTGACTCAATGGACATGAGTTTGAGCAAGCTCCTGGAGATGGTGAAGGACAGGGAAGCCTGGTGTGCTGCAGTCCATGGGGTCGCAAACAGTCGGACACAACTGAGCGACTGATCAAAAACAATAATAGTTACATATTCAAATATATATTAGTGTGAAATAAAAGTCATACTTTTATCACAAGACAAAAGAAATTCAAACAAAAAATCTTCTCTGCCCTTTGGCTGCCTCTCTCCCTGAACTGTGCATTGGGTATCTGCATTATGCAACAACCAGCACTCCTGTATTGTCAGAAATAACCTGCTCAAATGAAAAGAACAACAGTGTCCTAGTATAGACTCCTTAAATGATAAAAATTCCTTCTTGATCTTGTAAGGCGTCACATGACCCACCATGAAGCCCCTTAGATTTGGACTATGTAAACTATTAATAATATGTTATTTGATGTACAGCCCTTTGTCTTAAAAAAACATAACTATGTTTGACTTCTAATGGGTAGAATAGTTCTCAGAGCTTTTTGAGATACTCATCCAGGTTATAATCCTCTAATCTAACTGGAATAAAATTTTCCATTTCTTTCTTAGATTCACTAATTTTTCATTGATATTAACAATACTCTCTAATAACATATGTTACAAATTCCAACCATTTGCTTGATATTTAGATTAATGTCAGGCTTCCCAGGTGGCTCAGTGGTAAAGAACTTACCTGCAGTGTGGGAAACACGGGTTCTATCCCTGGGTCAGGAAGATCCCCTGCAGAAGGAAAAGGCAACTGGCTCCAGTATTCTTTTGTGGGAAGTTCCATGAGCAGAGGAGCCTGGCGGGCTACAGTTCATGGGGTCACAAAAGAGTCGGACGCAACTTAGCGACTAAACCACAAAAATAACTTGTGTCTTACAAAGGGGCCAGGACTGCTCAGGCCAGTACAGGGGTACAAACTTGCTGCTTCAAAGGTGTCTCCTGTATGAGGATTAATTTAAACTGATCATTTTTAAGAAATAGAAGATTCAGGAAGTTTTTCTTATTACCTTCTTATTAACTGTCTACATAAATTAGATAAAGGGCCTGTTCCTGGAACCGATCTATCTTCAGAGATATCTGCAAAGAATATGGGTTAGGTGTGATGGGGGAAATTCTGCAGGGCCTAGAGGTCAGACTATGGGTTGGATTTCATTACCTCTGCCTGGTCCATATGAATTGCCTTCCTTCCCTTTCAAGTCCCAAAGTACTATCTTCAACATCCTCTTACGTCTTTAGCTGAAGGTAGTATTTAAGGTGAGGGTTTTGGCCATTTTGGTAAGTTACTCAGCTCTCCTATGTATACATGTTAATAAACTTTTGTTAAGATTTTTTTCCTGTTAATCTGTCTCATGTCATTTGAATTCTTAGCCTAGCCAGAAAAGCCTAGAGGGTAGAGAAAAATTTCTACCTTTCAGACACCAGTAACACATAACCGTGTTGATCTATGGAATATGAATAAGTATAGAGAAAGTATAAACCATGACACATACACAAAACTACAGATAGATTATCATGAATGAAGCTTAGGGGTGTGAGAAATGGTAAGACATAACCAGAGTGATAAGCAAAGACTAGATTTTAAGGAATGTAGATACCACGCTGAAGATTTTGTTCTTTATCCTTAAAGATATAAGAAGGAAATGATTATGGTATATATTTAGAAAGATAATGATGGGGATTTTATGCAGAATTCTTTTGTCCTCATGAGACTGAGGTCTAGGGATCGTCTGTCCAAAACAGGAACATGGGTAATAGCAAACCCGGAATTCAAACTCATCGGAGTCACTTCTGGTTCACTTTGCTGCTGCTGCTGCTGCTAAGTCACTTCAGTCATGTCTGACTCAGTGTGACCTCATAGACGTCAGCCCACCAGGCTCCTGGTTCACTTTAGGATGCAGTTATTGATGGACAGGGAGGCCTGGTGTGCTGCAGTCCATGGGGTTGAGAAGAGTCAGACATGACTGAGTGACTGAACTGACTGACTGAAACCAAGTAGGACCCTGTGGGGCTCCAGGGCATGGAAGCCTTTCAAACAGTTGCTAATCAGGGAATAGAGGGAGTGCAGAGACAAAGTGAAGAAGAACTAAAGAGCCTCTTGATGAAAGTGAAAGAGGAGAGTGAAAAAGTTGGCTTAAAACTCAACATTCAGAAAACTAAGATCATGGCATCTGGTCCCATCACTTCATGGCAAATAGATGGGGAAACAATGGCAGACTTTATTTTGGGGGGCTCCAAAATCACTGAAGATGGTGACTGCAGCCATGAAATTAAGAGACGCTTACTCCTTGGAAGGAAATTTATGACCAACCTAGACAGCATATTAAAAAGCAGAGACATTATTTTGCCAACAAAGGTCCGTCTAATCAAGGCTATGGTTTTTCCAGTAGTTGTGTATGGACGTGAGAGTTGGACTATGAAGAAAGCTGAGTGCCGGCGAACTGATGCTTTTGAACTGTGGTGTTGGAAAAGACTCTTGAGAGTTCCTTGGACTGCAAGGAGATCCAACCAGTCCATCCTAAAGGAGATCAGTCCTGGGTGTTCATTGGAAGGACTGATGCTGAAGCTGAACTCCAATACTTTGGCCACCCACTGTGAAGAGCTGACTCATTGGAAAAGACCCTGATGCTGCAAAAGATTGGAGGTGGGAGAAGAAGGGGACAATAGAGGATGAGATGGTTGGATGGCATCACCGACTCAATGGACATGAGTTTGGGTAAACGCTGGGAATTGGTGACGGACAGGGAGGCCTGGTGTGTTGCAGTCCATGGGGTCGCAAAGAGTCAGACAGCACTGAGCAACTGAACTGAACTGAACTGAGAGACGAGGGAGGAGCAGTCAAGAAACAATAGTGCAGCCTTGGGGCAAGGTCTTGGTTTTGCTCCAAGGGATACACATAACAATATCTTTGAACTCTTTACAAAACCCCAACAAATGGAAGATGCTAGCATTCTTCATTCCAGAGAAGACCATATGAAGCCTGATTAAAGGAAGCAGAAAAGTTCTAGGAGACCATCTGAGACCAGATTAAAGGAGTGCATGTTCTACACACACCCTGATCCTTATCAGCAACCTCACCCTTGAACCATTGCTATAAAACTCCTCATCAAATCCTCCCAGGTTGGAACACACAATTTTTCAGGTCAGGAGCCCGCAGTCTCCCCCACCCGCTCTTTGCCTGGCAAAGAAATAAAGCTATTCTTTTCTAATTCACTTAAAACTGTCTCTGAGATTCTATTTGGCACCGGTACACAGAGGCCAAGTTTTCAGCATCATTATCTTATATTGTGTGGTATGATGTGATTGTCTATTTGCATTGCAAATGTAAGGCAAGACAATTTATGTGCAAAGGAACTATCTTTATTTGAAGATTTCTAGAGAATTGGGTTGCATATGTATAAATATATCTTAAAAATAAATATCTAATTGGGTATTGTATATATTTATATACTTAATATGTGAATATTGATGATGACTTTATAGGGCATGTAAAATTACTCAATTTCTCTCTGTGAACAGTCAGTTCAGAAGTTGACCTTCAGAATTCATTAGCATCATTACTAATTGACTCAAGTATTGACTTTTGTGACCTTTAGTATGAACCTTAATTCAAATACTAAATTTAGCAGAAGCAGAACACTCTCTAAGGCAGATTATTTTGTGTGGTTCAGTTTTTGTTATGGAAATACTAAAACTATACCAAAGCAGAGAGACTAACATAACAAACCACCTTGTTCCCATCCTCCAGCTTTAACGATTATTCACTCAAAGTCAGAATTGTTTCACCTAAACCAGTGATCTTCAAAAATGGTCACTTTTACCCCCAAGTATACATTTGTCAATGTCTGGACACATTGTGGTTGTCACAACTGGAGGGAGCTGTGGGGGTAGGGGAAGGAGCTACTGGCATCTAGTAGGTAGAGGTCAGAGACACTGGTAAACAGTCTACAATGCATATACCCCTGCCTTTCCATGACAAAGGGCTTCCCTTGTGGCTCAGTAAAGAATCCGCCCGCAATGCAGGCGGCCTTGATTCAATCAGATCCCTGGGTTGAGAAGATTCCCTGGAGAAGAAAAAGGCTACCCACTCCAGTATTCTGGCCTGGAGAATTTCATGGGCTGTAAAATCCATGGGGTCACAAAGAGTTGGACACGACTGAGAGACTTTCACTTCACTTCCATGACAAAGAATTACCCAGTGCAAAATATCAGTGTTGCTGCTATTGAAATATCTTGATCTAGATCCTAACTCATTCTATCCCTTTTTTGTATTATTGTTAAGCAAACTCCAAACATCATATAGGTTCATCAATAAATTTTTTAGGGTGGATTAAAAGATTAGGAGGTGCTGAAGAGTTTTAAAAGCAATGAGTAGGTTGTTTTTTCTTTTTGTTTGTTTGCTTACTTGTCTCTCAGACCCACCTAGCAAGCCCCTGATTTGCTTCATGTCCCAAAGAGCTGCCCTTTGCAAACCACATTTCTCAGCCTCCATTCAGCTGGCTTCTTGTTAGGTTTGGCAAATGGAAGGCATTGGATCGAGAATGCTTCAGGTGACATCTCCAACAATTTACTGAGTGGATCTACCTCTTGCCTGTTGTCCAGTTCTACTGAAGTGAAGTGAAAGTCACTCAGTTGTGTCTGACTCTTTGAGACCCCATGGACTATACAGTCCATGGAATTCTCCAGGCCAGAATACTGGAGTAGATAGCCTTTTCCTTCTTCAGGGGATCTTCCCAACCCAGGGATCGAACCTAGGTCTCCCATATTGCAGGTAGATTCTTTACCAGCTGAGCCACAAGGGAAGACAAAGAATACCAGAGAGGGTAGCCTATCCCTTCTCCAGCAGATCACCCCCACCCAGGAATCGAACCAGGGTTTCCTGCTGCACTGCAGGCAGATTCTTTACCAACTGTGCTATCAGAGAAGCCCAGTTCTATTGAGCTGGACGCAAAATTTATGCCAACTTGGAACCTGTGAATGTAACCTTATTGGGATACAGGGTCTTTGCAGATTTAATCATTTCAGACATCATCATAGTAGATTAAGGTTGTCCCTAAGTCCAATGATTGATGTCTTCATAAAAAGAAAGAAATTTAAAGACACAGAAGAGACAGACACACAGAGAGAAGATGGCCATGTGAAAATGGAGGCAGAAATTGGAGGGATGTAGCAACTCATCAAGGAATGCCAAGGATTGCTGGCAACCACCAGAAGCTAGAAAGAGGCAACCACCAGAAGCTAGCAAGAGGCAACCACCAGAAGCTAGAAAGAGGCAAGGATATTTCTTCCCTCGAGCCTTTAGAAGGAACCTAGCCCTGCTGACAACTTGATTTTGGACTTCAGGATCCCTGAACTATAAGAGGATGAACTGCTATTTTAAACCATGCAGTTTATGATAAGTGTGTGGCCTCCACCAAGGCCACAGATATGGAGCTCTGCACCAAGGTCATTTTCAGAACTGACTGAGCCCCATAGCAGCTGTTGTCATGAGTTCCCTCCCCAACCTAAACCAGCCAGCTCTTTGACCCCATATTAGGTAAAAATACCCACTCTATTACCCACCCCATAGCATGCTAAACAATTATCTAATACAACCTTCACAGCAGGAATTTTCTTTGTCTTCAGGCTTCAAACCCAGGTTTCCCACATTGCAGGCAGATTTTTTAGCAGCTGAGCTACAAGGGAAGCCCAAGAATACTGGAGTAGGTAGCCTATCCCTTCTCCAGCAGATCTTCCTGACCCAAGAATTGAACTGGGGCCTCCTGCATTTCAGGTGGATTCTTTACCAACTGAGCTATCACGGAAGCCTATAAAAACTGGCTGCTAGCCCACAAAAGCATAGGCTCCCTCTTGAGCCAGCCCACTATTCTAACAGTGTCTCTCACTTTAAAAAAACTTTATTTTCCTCTCACTCTACGTTATGTCTGGAAATTCCTTTCCAATCTATGCACAGACCGTGACGAAGTTGTTATGGCAAGTCAAGAAAACTAACACAGTACCCCTTCACAGTCCTAGTTCCCATTGGGGTGCACTTCTGTGCACTTCCAAGATTCTACTTGGAAGCCAGAGTACCTCACCATTTGTATCCTTTTACTCTCTCAACCCTACTGATGGTAGTCACCCCCACTCAGTTGGTAATCTTTGAATTGGCTCACCAGCCTTACTTTTAGTTCTTGTGATGTCTTTATACCTGGTTCCCTATACTAGTACTCTGTAATAAACTTAGTGTGATTTCTGCTTTCCTTATTGGATCCTTATACAGATGGAAAAAAATAGAGGTCCAAACTTAGTAATTTTTGTAGAAAATATTATTGAGCAGTACTTGTGTTTCTTTAATTTCTCTGTTAAATAGATTCTATAGGATGGCTTCTACACAAAAGAACTATTTTGATTCTATATTGTATTTTTATGTGAAATCTGATATAAATCACCCTGCATAAGCATTATCATTTAGCACTTTCTATTTGGGCAACACTTTGGAAACGTGAACTGATTTTTTAAATAAACACTAATTTCTACAGGAATACAATGCAAAACTACAAACCAGGGTCCTATACATGTTCATGTAGTAAATATTTTAGGCTTTGCAGGCCATAAGGTCTTTGCCATCACTACTCAACTCTGCTGCTATAGTGTACAGGCAATCACAGGTAATACGTACATAAGTAAGCATGGTGGTGTTCTAACAAAATTTTATTTACAAAGAAAGGTGGTAGATCTGATTTGTCCGATAGGCCATAGTTTGCTGACCTCATTATCAACTGTTTGGAATTCTGAATGCACATTTTCCCACTGATACTGCACATACACACCACATGCAACTGCATCATTTTACACACAGAGAAAAAAAATAGTTTCTTTCCCTTAAGAAAGTCAATTTTTTAAAGATCTGCTAGCCTTTACTCTCTCAGTATTTCATTCTTTCAAAAGATTGATACCTTGGAAAAAGAGTCATTAGGCCAAAATAGTAGACCTCCGGGATAAACCTGCAGAAAACTGATGGAGGGAACAAATCAACTTACTCTTTTGCAAAAGTCTGCCTACACTCTTATTGTGAAGGGTAAATAATAACTCAGCAACTGGCCAGGATTTATTTTTTTCAGTATCAAATTTTTGTTCCACTCCCAAATGCCCCTCAAAACACAAATCAAATATTTTAAAAAGTGAATAGCTTTGGCCACACACAAATAGCAAAGAATATATGACTTATTTATATTTTCACTAGACTTTGATATCTTTAAGGCATATTTTGTTATATTGTTCTTGATATCTAACTTAGTTCCTGGCTCCCAGTAAGTCATTAAATATTATTCACTGAGTTAATGAACATATTATTCTAAGATGGTGAAAAAGCTATAATCATATGCCACATAGAATTTAAGACTTGTTATTTCATAAATATATAAGTTAAACATTGGCCTATGTAGGCAGAAAATAATTTGTTTCAAAGGAGAAATCTACAAATCTGAGTGTGGAAAGAGGTGCTCAGTCAGTTCAGTTCAGTTCTAACAGGTGCTAATTTACATTGAGGTCAATTCTTCGATGTGAATTGGTTTCTCTCTGTCATGAGCAGGTAGATCCAATAACCACAGGCACATAAAAATATTGAGTTATGTCCTGGGGTTAACAGAGTCTGACATCACGGTAGACTTTGACAGAATTTAAGGTTGAGGTCTCCTTCCAGGTGCCAGGATGTCATACAATAGTCCACCAGAACCATGCATGTAGGCAGCCCTAAACAGGCTGCAAGTTCCTGAGTATCTAAATTTGTGACAATTTGTGAATGAATCACCATGCCCTCCACAGAACTTGGCAACTGGATCAGCGCTTCTGCATCTGGCATTGTACACAATTTGCATATTGTGGAAGTGAAGCACTTTGCAATCTCTGAAGCCCATCTCATTATGGCATGATGAGCTCATAGCCACGTGCTTTCCATCTTTAGTTCTAATTTCAGGGCAGCCGTACTTAAAACCTAAGGACATACATACATAGCTTATGGATAATGATTGGCTAAACTGTTTTTACTTTAGTGAACTTAAGATGTTAAATTAAGAACAACTCAATTAACTAGAGTGAAAAAGAGGACAAGCAAAAGTTTTCCCTCCATAATACCAATTTTTAAAAAATTAAAAAAAAAAAATGCTTGAGTTACTTTATATGAGAAGACTGCTGGAAATGGTTATTAAAATTTAAACTACCTCCAAAATATACATTTAGTTTCCAGGAAACACTTTTATCATTATAAATTCACAGGAATCATGCACTAAAATATATTTCTAAAATATGACAAGAATTATATTTCTTTTATCCTTTATGCAGTTTGATTTTGTTATTATTTAAAAACAAAAAATAAATTAGCATATGGGAGTAGGTTTTTGTTTTCTGTTTTTTGGCAAATCTACTCAATATATATATTTACATATATATTTAATATTAAGAACTAAGAGAAAATCTATATATATATATGTATACACCATGGTACCAGTATCCATTACTTAGATTATAAGACATACAAAGCAGAAGAGCACATAACCACATGATGTCCATTACTACTAGATTTCTAAGTGCATTGACAACTACTTTTTAGAAATGCATCCTAGAATCAAAGATTTTGCCTTTTATATTCAGCTCCCTTACAGACTTACTAGTTCTCTAACCTTTCTCTTATAAATGGTAATTTCGAGAACTGAAATTTAGAACTTAATAGGTTTATTATGAAAACAGTTTTGTGATACACTCTTTCAAAATTATTTTGAGGAAAGACTAATAATTAGGAACATTCAGAGTATTCTCATAGTATGAAAAAAGAAGCAACATAAATATGAACAAAAATATATCTTCTGCAGGCTTATTAAGTATTTTTGTGAATAAGAGCATGTGGCCAATATATTTTGGGTCTTATATCCATATAAGCTTTTTGATGTTTTTAAAAGTCAATCAAAACTTTGTTGATGGATCATCATATAGTTAAATTAATGTGTTATCTATTCATTGAATTATTTTGGTTTTGTGGAAAAGAAGAAAAAATATACCTATACACACATATGGGGCTTCCCAGGTGGTGCTAGTGGTAAAGTTCTACCAGACAGTGCAGGAGACATAAGAGATGCGGGTTCGATCAGTGGGGCAGGAAGATCCCCTGGAGGAGGGCACGGCCACCCACTTGAGTATTCTTGCCTAGAGAATTCCATGGACAGAGGAGCCTGGTGGGCTACAGTCCATGGGGTCGCCAAGAGTTGGACACGACTGAAATGACACAAACACGTATACACATACATACACAAAAAACACCCTCTTTTTTTACAAACTGCTTTGAAAATAAAAAGTAGAATTCGGTCAATGAGCTCATGTTTTTAGTTAAGTCAATTTAACTGTTTAGACTGCCAGGCGATTATTCATTTTCTCATGCTGATTTTTTTCCTGACAGATGTAGCATAATGGCCTTGACCTTGATAAACTTCATTTTATGACTTTGGGTTAACTTTGTTGGGACTCTGTATCTCCATCTATAAAATCAGGAGTTTAGACATGTTACTTAAACTCTTTTATCTTTAATTATAGGGTTAATTATTACCTCAGAAGGATTAATTATAGAATCTCTATCACAGAGTTACTGTGGGAATTAAATGAGATCATATAGTTAAAGCATTTAACGGTTGCTAGCACATAGTCCACATCCAAAAAGATAACTGTATTATCCATGATTTTTAGTTTAGATTGAGAAAAACATAACTTATAAGAGGAATGAATTGGTCCACTTCATCAAAAGCCCGGTGACAGAGCTTCCTTGGTCCTGGCTAAATATAGATGTTCAAAAGTGTCACTAGCACTTCCATCTCTCAGATCTGCTTTCTTGTACTGGATTTATTCTCATATTAGGTCTTGATGTGATAGGAAAATACTGATATTTACAATGCATATTTACAGAGGAAAAGGAAAGATCATCCCCTGCAGTTCTGTCAATAGTCTCAGACAGATTCTCATGGGGCAAATCAGTGAGTGAGGGCAGGGAGAAGGAACTCTCCAGGGAACACTAAGGGATTCCTTTAGGGGATGGTGTGGCAGGATTACTATGGAATAATTGCAGGCCATTTAAGCTTCCCTGGTGGTGCAGTGGTAAAGAATCTGCCTGCCAATGCAGGACACTCGGGTTCTGTCCCTGGGTTGGGAAGATCCCCTAGAGAAGGAAATGGCAACCCACTTCAGTATTCTTGCCTGGAGAATCCCATGGACAGAGCAGCCTGGCGGGCTACAGTGGCAAAGGGTCCGACACAACTGAGCGAGTACACAGGGACCAGGCATGCTTCCTGACTCAGACTCAGACAAAGACAAACTCAGACTAAGAGAAGAAGACATACTTGGGAGACGAAAAGACAAGTATACAACGTTTACCACTTATTTTTATAAAGGATATTTTGGTAAAAAGTAGATTAACTCAAAAACCTTCAGCTGAACTTTTTCTGTAGCATTTTATTTTCATTACTTTTATCTGGGTTGTCACTATATTCTCCAAGATCCTCTTCTACTTTGTAGCTTATACCGGCTAGTTATAAACTTTAGAATGACTTTTACCTAACTAGGTAAATAATATCAGAACTCATAAAAGTTGATGTTTTACACATTTGCTCAAGGTGACCTAAAAAATACAATGAAGATCTAAACATGGTTGGAATGACTTTTAGGAAGTAATAATCATGGAAGGATTACATTTATTCAAATATGCATTGGAAATAAAAATTTATTTTAACACTTAAACTAGGATAAAAGTGATTATTGATAATACAAAAATAACATGGTACAGAGGATAAAAGCATGGGTATAAACACCCTTTTTCTTACTTGTGGCCCAACTCTTAAGTACCTCTGCCAAAAAGGAATTTTTTTTCCACTTTAGAAGTAGAGCAGAGTGTTAAGATTCCGTAATACTTTCTGTGTGGAGGAAAGTATTTTTCTTATCACCTTCCTTAGCTAGCAGAATCTCAGTTAAGAATTAAGAGCATGAATATGTTCAACTAAGGGAGTATTCACTGTTTTTACATGAAAAACAAACACTAGGAGAACAAAATTCTATAATCTTAATGTTATGATGGCATTTTGATGGAAGACACAAATTTAACATTTGATGCTGTAATTTAAAATAAAAGAAGACTTTGTCTTTAACTTTTCTTATGTGATCATGATTTTTAAAAATAGCCTTTTTACTTAAAAACAGTTTTAGATTTATATAAAAATGTTTAGACAATACAGTTCTCATATACCCTACATCCAACATTCTTTATAATTAACATCTTATATTAAGTATGGTACATCTGTCACAATTAATGAACTGATATTGATATATTATCTAAATTCCCTACTTTATGCAGAATTCCTTCCTTTTCACTAATGTATTTTTTTTAGTTTTTTTGGCCATGATATACAGTTTGTGGGATCTTAGTTCCAAACCAGGGATTCAACCCTGGACCACTGTAGTAAAAGTGTCAAGTCACCAGGGATTTCCAATGTCCTTTTTTTTCCTATGGCCCCATCTGGGATACTATAGTACATTCAATTTTCTCATCTTTTTAGCTTCCTCTTGGTTGTGACAGTTTCTCAGTCTTTCCATGTTTGTCATGCCTAAGATTTTTAAAGAGCACTGGCCAAGCATTTTGTAGAATGCCTCTCGATTGGGATTTATCTGATGTTTTTCTCATGATTAAACAGCATTATGGGTTTTAGGAAGACTGTAGAGGTAGAATGTCTTTTTCTAAATAATTATACAATATTATAACAAAAGAAAAATAAGAATAAATGAGCATTAACTTTTTAAATAATTCAAAAAAAGTTAACCTGTTTTTGAAGTTGAGAATATTGTACTGCTCTTTTTCCCCCAGGCAATGCCATTATTTTGCCCACAATTCACTACAGATCAAATTCAAGATATGGAAAATAAAAATTTCAATAAAATGAGGGAGATTTTTTTCTAAAATTTAATGGAAGAGAAAGCCTTTACCATATGCCTGTATAGAAAACTGTGATTCAGCTCATGTTATTTTATTTTTAAAAAATTTACTTAGGATTAAGATAGTTTTTAGTGGTGCGGGAATAAAAATTGTACCAAACTACAAACAAAAAGACCCTGATGCTAGGAAAGATTGAGGGCAGGAAGAAAAGGGGATCACAGAGGATAAGATGGTTGGATGGCATCACTGACTCAATGGACATGAGTATGAACAAATTCCAGGAGATAGTGAACGACAGGGAAGCCTGGCGTGCTGCAGTCCATGGGGTTGCAAAGAGTTGAAGTTAAAGTTTAGAAATTTGAGTTCCTTCAAAATCACAGGACTCAATTTGTTGTTGTTTTTAACTTGAAAACCATGTACTAAAATTACAGATCATCAAAACTGCCCCTCTATAGACGTAACCATGGGTCATTTGATAGCAGAATGAAATATCCTTTGGGAAAAAAAAAAAAAAACTTTAGGACAGGACTTTAAAAATAAAATTACATGTTTCTGGTTAAAGATCATAGAATGAAGCCATTTTCCATTATCTTTCATGAAATCATTCCAAATGAAGAAAAGCAATAAAGCAGAAATAGAGAGAAATAAAACATTTCCAAAGAAGCAATGAAGTAATCACAACCTTCAATCAATTTCAAGTATTGAAGTACAGTTGATTCTCATTATTTGTGGTAGTTATATTCTATACAGTTACCACAAACATTGAATTAGTGAAAACGGAACCATTATTCCAAGGGGAAATCAGGGTTAGATTCCTATGAACTTCCAGTCACAATATTTTCATCATCTGATGAATACATAACCTAGTTTTATGTATGTTTCCATTTAAAGACACCTTATTATATATATATATGTATATATGTGTGTGTATATGTATGTAAATATAAATACACACACACACGTATATTTGCATGTGTGTGCTAGGTCACTTCAGTCTTGTCAGACTCTTTGTGACCCTATGGACTATACAGTCTGCCAGGATCCTCTGTCCATGGGATTCTCCAGGCAAGAATACTGGAGTGGGTTGCCATGCCCTCCTCCAGGGGATCTTCCCAACCCAGGGATCGAACCTGTGTCTCTTACATCTCCTGCATTGGCAGATGCATTCACTACCACTAGCGCCACCTGTGTTGAGTCTATATATTTATATATATACATATACTTGATCCCTTTACACTGAACTAGCAGCTAATAGCATTATAACTCATGCCTGAATGAAGCTTATCTAATATATGCATTTTCTTTTTAAAAGAATTTCTTTAACTTTTTACTTTATATTGGAGTATAGTTGATTAACAGTGTTATGATAGCTTCAGGTGTACAGAAAAGTGTATTTACACAGACATCTATTCTTTTTAATTTTCTCCATAAGGTATATCATATTCTTTCTGTGCTTAGGAGCACTAGATCACACTTCAACATTCTGCTTTGGACCATTTTAAAAAGTGAAATCACCAACAAGAAGCACAAAAATGTGACGTAAGTAGACTTCAAAAGGGACACTTGTTTACAGTGTGAGAACTGAGACAAGAATTCTGAATGCTCCCTTGTTTGACCTCAGCTAGGAACCTGCATGTTGGGCATAACTCAGCCTTTTGGTCACTCTGCACCTATCTGTCAATGAATGTGAAAGCACTACGCATATTGATTTCAAGGTCACAAATGAATGTGCAAAAAATGTATATAATGTAAAGGCAATAAAATCTGATCCCAAATGGTGAGGGGTTTGGGGAATGGCTTAGAGGCTAAATAGTTCTGGCAGGATACTAACGTATCTAAAGAATGTGGCCCCAGTTTCCAAGATCTTGCTAATACTCGTGTAATGAGGAATAGTGATCGTGAAAGATGACCAGCCATGGGAGAGGGAAATGCTTCTTGAGAGAAATACTTCTTTTCCCATGGCCAACGATAAACTGAACTGAAACTGAAGGAATAATCATGCACATGCACACCCCATCATTTTTTTTCTATCACTTCATTCATTAATGTAAACGGGCACCCATAGACCATCAGACTGCTGAAGAAATCATAGAACATGAAAAAAAAAGAGATAAGATAAATATACATTAAAATATTTTAGATAAACGGATGATAGGTGATAAATAGCTAGCTAGATAAGTAAATTCTAAAGAAGAAAGGATCATTTAAGACATAGAAGACATTTATTTTTTCAAAATTGTTAATTCGATTTCCAATTTCTGGTCTGGCATATAAGAAGCCTTGAAGTCATCTCTCCATCCTAACAACAAGCAAAAAGTTGAAAAAATTGAAAATCTAACAATTCCTCTTAGACCTCCTCAGAAGTGATGTCACAGGGAAAAGTGCTGCCCCCGAGTAAGATCCACAAAATGAATAATTAATGACCTGGATTTCATTAAAATTAAAACCTTTTCTCCACCAATGACACTGTCACGAGAATGAGAAGACAAGCCACACACAGGGAGAAAATATTTGCAAAAGACATATTTCAAAAAGGACTGTCCTCTAAAATGTGCAAGGAACTAACTTTTAAACTCAACAACAATGAGAACCCAACTAAAAAATAGGCAAAATAGCTTATTTGACACTTCACCACATATGGTAAATAAGCATATGAAAGGGTGTTCAACATCACATGTCATTATGGAATTGCAAATTCAAACAATAATGAGATGCCATGGAAAAAAAAAAAAAAAAAAATCCAAAACACTGACAAAACCAAATGCTGGTGAAGACATGGAGCAATATGAACTCTCATTCACTGCTGATGGGATTGCAAATTGGTACAGCCACTGGAAGGCAGGTTGGCAGTTTCTCACCAAATTAAAGTAAGTAAATTCTTACTAAATGATCCAGCATTCACACTCTTTGGTATGTACTTGAAAAAGTTGGATGAACACAAGTCTACACAAAATCTGCACACAGATGTTTATAGTAGCTTTATTCATAATTGCCCAAACTTAAGAGCAACCAAGATATCTTTCTATAGGTGAATGGACAAACAAACTGTGGTACATTCAGACAATGGAATCTTATTCAACGGTGAGAAGAAATAAGACAGCAAGCATGAAAAGACACGGGGGACCCTTAGATTCATCTTACTAAGTGAAAGGAACCAATTCAAAATGGCTACAGACTATATGATATAACAATATGACACTCTGGGAAAAAACAAAACTATGTACACATTAAAAAGCTTAGTGTTTGCTATGGACTTGGGTGGGGAGGGATGGAAAGGCAGAGCACAGGGGATTTTTTTAGGGTTGGGAAAACAGATGCATGTCAACATTTTTCCATATCCATAGAAGGCACTGTACCAAGAGTGAACCCTCAGGTAAACAAACCATGGACTTGAATGATTATGTCATAATGTGTCAATGTAAGTTCATCAATTGTAACAAATATTAAAATGCAGAGACATTACTTCACTGACAAAGGTCCTTCTAGTCAAAGCTATGGTTTTTCCAGTAGTCATGTATGGATGTGAGAGTTGGACCATAAAGAAAGCTGAGCACCAAGAATTGATGCTTTTGAACTGTGGTGTTGGAGAAGACTCTTGAGAGTCCCTTGGACTGCAAGGAGATCCAACCAGTCCATCCTAAAGGAAATCAGTCCTGAATATTTATTGGCAGGACTGATACTGAAGCTGAAGCTCCAATGCTTTGGCCACCCGATGCAAAGAACTGACTCATTGGAAAAGACCCCGACGCTGGGAAAGACTAAATGCAGGAGGAAAAAGGGACAACAGAGGATGAGATGGTTGGATGGCATCACTGACTTGGACATGAGTTTGAGCAAGCTCCGGGAGTTGGTGATGGACAGGGAAACCTGGTGTGCGGCAGTCCATGGGGTCTCAAAGAGTCAAACATGACTGAGCAACTGAACTGAACTGAATGAATGTCCCACTCTGATAGGGGATGTTGATATCAGGGAGCGGGGACGGGGAATACATGTGAGAGTAGGAGAGATGTGGGAAATCTCTGTGCCTTCCCCTAAATTTTGCTATGAACCTGGAACTGCTTTTTAAAACAATTTTTTTTTGGTATGGGTGAGTCACTTTGCTGTTCACTTGAAACTATTACAGCACTGTTAATTGACCATACAAAATAAAAAGTTCAAATAAAAAGACTTTTTATATGCCAAGTAAGTAAAAATAAAAGATAGAAATGGGAAATAAGACATAAAAGAGAAATAGGAGATAATTGAAATGACAAAGATTTAGACATTTTGTTGTTGTTTAGTCAACCAGTCGTGTCTGATTCTTTGTGACCCTATGAACTGCAACACACCAGGCTTCCCTGTCTCTCATTATCTCCCAGAATTTGCCCAAGTTCATGTTCATTGCATCGGTGATGCTGTCCAGCCATCTCATTCTCTGAAGCCCTCTTCTCCTTCTGCTTTCGATCTTTCCCAGCATCAGGGACTTTCCCAATGAGCCCTCTGTTCACATGAGATGACCAAAATACTGGAGCTTTAGTTTCAACATAAGTTCTTCCAATGAATCTTCAGGGTTGATCTCCCTTAAGATTGACTGGTTTGATCTCCTTGCTCTCCAAGGGACTTTCAGGAGTCTTCTCCAGCACCACAGTTCAAAGGCTTCAATTCTTTGGCATTCTGCCTTCTTAATGTCCAGTTCTCACAACCGTACATGACCACTGGGAAGACCATAGCCTTGACTATACGGACCTTTGTTGGCAGAGTAATGTCTCTGTTTTTCAACACTGTCTAGGTTTGTCATCATTTTCCTGCCAAGAAGCAATTGTCTTCTGATTTAATAGCTGCAATCACCTTCCACCATGATTCTGGAGCCCAAGAAGAGGAAATCTGTCACTACTTCCACCTTTTCTCCAATTTGCATGCAGTAACAGGGCTGAATGCCATGGCCTTAAGTTTTTAATATTTACTCTTGCCTGTTCTTTTACTTTCGTCCTTCACCCTCAACAAGAGGCTCTTTAGTTTCTCTTCACTTTCTTCCATTAGAGTGGTATCATCAGCATATCTGAGGTTGTTGATGTTTCTCCTGCCTATCTTCATTCAAGCTTGTAACTCATCCAGACCAGCATTTCTCATGATATGCTCAGTGTATAGGTTAAACAAATAGGGTGACAGCAGACATCCCTGTCATACTCCTTTCTTAATCTTGAACCAATCGGTTGTTCCATACAGGGTTCTGTTACTTCCTGACCCACATACAGGTTTTTCAGGAGACAGGTAAGATGGTCTGACATTTCCATCTCTCTAAGAGCTTTCTATAGTTTGTCATGATCCATTCAGTCAAAGGCTTTAGTGTAGTCAATGAAAAAGATAGATGTTTCTCTGAAATTCCATTGCTTTCTCTATAATCCAGCAAATGTTGGCAATTTGATCTTTAGTTCCTCTTCTTTTTCTAAACCCAGCTTGGACACCTGGATGTTCTTGGTTCACATAATGCTGAAGTCTAGCATGCAAGATTTCAAGCTTGACCTTTCTAGCATGGGAGATGAGTGCAATTGTCCGATGGTTATCACATTGTTTGGTACTACCCTTCTTGGGAATTGGAATGAGGATTGACCTTTTCCAGTCCTGTGGCCACTGCTGGGTCTTCCAGATTTGTTGACATAATGAATGCAAAACATTGATGGCATCGTATTTTAGGGATTTGAATGGTTCTGCTGGAATTTCATCACATCCACTAGCTTTATTAACAGCAGTGCTTCTTAAGGCCCACTTGACTTTGCACTCCAGAATGTCTTGTTCTGGGTGACTAATCACACATTTGTAGCAATCCAGTTAAGATCTTTTTTATACATAAAAATATGTATTTGTATACAAATCACTGAGTTGACATAAAGGTAAGAACTCTCTAGATTTCCCCAAATTGACTCATAAGCAGGAACCCTTGGTGGTAAGGAAGTACAAAAACTTGCTTTTGATTTGAGTATGCTAACCAAATCCTGGATAATTGAACTTTAGTACTGGGTATTGTGGTCAAAATTTCAAACCTAAGGTCTGTCTGTGATGGGTACTCCCAGCATTAAAGTGGAACTATAAAAGCTATGAATGTGTAAAAAGCCTTTCTGTAGGGAAGGCAGCCAGAAGAAAACATACCCAATTCAGTGTAGGCACGAAGGCCAAGTTTAAAAGCAAACAAATGAAAAAAAAAAAAAAAAAAAAAAAGGAAAGGAAACCCGATTTGATAATTCTGGAAAGAAATATCAGACTAAAGCAGATTTTGGTTTGATTTCAGTTCACATGATTTTTTAAAATTTCATTTAATTTTAAATTGTCCTGAATTGGTAGGGCACCCAAGGAACAGTCAAAAGTTAGCCATTTATAAGAGACATATGCAAAGCAAAAGAGGGCTTCTCATGTGGCACTAGTGGTAAAGAATCCATCTGCCAATGCAGAAGATGCAAGGGATGCAGGTTTGATCCCTCAGTGGGGAAGATCCCCTGGAGTAGGAAATGACAACCCAGTCCAGCATTCTTGCTTGGAAGATTCCATGAACAGAGGAGCCTGGCCAAGAGTCGGACACAACTGAGCACACAAGCACATAAAGCAAAAGACTACAAAAAAGTTGGAACATAAATGAATGTGAAAAAATAGAAAAATATATACAAAAGGAAGATTTGTCACCTAAAATAGACATTAAATCACTATTATTTATGATGGTTACTTCATACTTAGTAAATATTTCAATTCTGAACTTGTATGGATCTACCAACATGGTTCATAATATTTAAGCAAAAAACTTTAAAAGATTCACAAGAAACAACTGACAAAGGAACCAATATTTTAGGAGATTTTAACACAATTATTCAAATAAGTATTCAATCAAAAAGCTAAAATACAATAAATACATAATCTTTAATAAAAGTGAGACTAAATTAGAAATACATTTTGGGAAAATATGAAAAGATAATGATAATTTTTCAAAATATTTTCCAAACTAATAGGTCAAAGCTATATTAGAATAAAGACAAAGCTTATAACAAAATGATAACAAAAATACTCTAAATCAAAATTTGAAAGTTGCAACAAGAACTGAGAAATGGTAGCTTTAAATGCATACACTAGAAAACCAGACAGGATGAAAATTTGTGAGCTAATTATCAAATTTAAATGGTTATCAAGAAACAGTGGAAGAAGTCCAAAAAAAAAAAAAAAACAAGGACAAAGGGAATATATGATATATGTTGAACAATGTCAAAAGTTAATTGTGTAAAAGACAAACACTTGATGCAACTCTAGTGAGATTTAGCAAGGGAAAAAAAGCAAATAAACAAATATTAAGATTCACTTTCAATGATAAAACCAGAGAAGCTGCACAAACTAAACAGATACTAAGTAAAAATATGCAAAACACGATAATAGGCCTTTGGAATTAGCCATTGACAAACCTATACAGCATATTAAAAAGAAGAGACATTACTTTGCCAACAAAGGTCTGTATAGTCAGAGCTATGGTTTTTCTAGTAGTCAGATATGGATATGAGAGTTGGATCATAAAAAAGGCTGAGTACCAAAGAATTGATGCTTTTGAACTGTGGTGTTGGAGAAGACTCTTGAGAATCCCTTGGACTGCAAGGAGACCAAACCAGTCAATCCTAAAAGAAATCAGTCCTGAATATTCATTGGAAGGAGTGATGCAGAAGCTGAAGTTCCAATACTTTGGCCACCTGATATGAAGAGCTGACTCACTGGAAAAGATCTTGATGCTGAGAAAAAGTGAGGGCAGTAGGAGAAAGGGACAGCAGAGGATGAGATGGTTGGATGGCATCACTGACTCAAAGGATGATCCTGAACAAACTCCGGGAGATGGTGAAGGACAGGGAAGCCTGGTGTGCTGCAGTTCATGGGATCACAAAGAGTTGGATACAACTTGAGTGACTGAAAAACAAGAAAATTGACTCTCTTTTTGCTCAGCGGTGACTGGTGGTGCCTTCACATCTAGCCCATGCACTTTATCTAGTATGTTCATGACTTATGTTCATCCTGTCAATGTTCATCCAGGAAATTAAATACCAGTTCTCTGCTATAGTATTTTATGTAAAGATGTAGATTACTATAATTACTATAAAGAACACTACTAATCTTCACCACTAAGTCTTTGCTTCTAAATATCAACATCTCTCAATAAGCTAGGTAAAGGGAATCATTCCAAAGTGGTGAGAGGGAAATAAAGTACTTCAACTTATAACAAGGACTAAGTTGTTCTGTTTTATCCTTCCTGCTGAGAATATCTAGAAATTCTAAAATCTGGATGTTGTTGATCTACAAACAGAAATGGAAAACTCTGGACACCATGCCAGATTTTGTGTTAACTCTCCCATTGAGACATTTACAAATATTTAAAGATGCAGCTCAGAGTCTGAGAAAGAGTGGTTTTAGACTTAAGAGGGATTTGTAAACAACAATGGAATTCAGGTCCTGCCAAAAGGAGGGGCTGGGGACAACATTCAGAAAAGTTATAAGATAGAGACAAAACCCTGCTGTGAAAGGAAACCAACAAATGTAAATCTTTAGGGGAAAGCCTCATTATCTAGATCCTCAAATTATTTTCTACATTATCTCGTATGCAATGTGCAGCACTAAATAGAACCTAACCAGGAATGAAAGAAAAGAACAAAAAATTACACTCAATAATTTTGTGAGAACCAGTGAACAGGAAGATATATCTCTGTCTTTCCAGAAGGCAGTTAAAGGAGCAAATGGAAGTCAGTTATAGAAAAGAACATATGAGATATGTACATCAGCTACAAAATCCAGATGGATCAACTCTGAGGCATGTGTTAGTAAAATGATTAAGCTTAGGAGACAAAACAAAAATAAAAAACCTCTGGACCTCTGGGTGAAAAGAATATCACTTACCAAACAACAAACAAACAAACAAACAAAAAAAAACAGGTTGAAATCTGACTTTTAGACAACAACACACACAGCAAAGCAACAGAGAAGCAATATTTCAAGGAATACCAGATAGTAAAATGAGAATCAAGGAGTTTGTATGTTGCCAACGTGTCCTTCAAGTACAAGGCTAAATAAAAACATTGTTATACATACATGCCAGACTCAGAGTATTGCCCTTATAAATCCTTCCAACTCTACTGCACTCATGTAACTAGAGAATAAGCTTCATAAACCCACTGATGACAGGAGAAACTTCAGAAAGATGACTAGTAGTGAACATTAAATGGATGTCATGATTGGTTTAGATCAAGGACACAGTTAGAGGTAAGAACTGAAGCCTGAAATATTTGTTCCATCAAACAGATGTAATGGAATCTTAAAAATTGAGGAGAATTAAAATGCAGAATAAGTACACTGTATACATGTAGATAAGATGTGGGTAGCAAAAAGTAACATTGAAAGCTTACAAACCAAAAATATGACTAAGAAAAAGAAGGATAATAGCATTATATTAGAATAGTAGTTTAAGGAAACAACTAGGAAATATTCTAAACCTTCCTAAGTCCCCAAAGAAAACCCAAATGAGGAGATCAGAGAGTGAATTACCACATATTAAAATATTATATAGGGACTTCCCTGGTGGCCCAGTGGCTAAGACTCTGTGCTCCCAACGCAAGGGGCCCAGGTTCAATCCCTAGTCAGGGAACGAAGATCCCACATGCTGCAACCAAGACCCAACACAGCCAAATAAACAAATATTTTAAAAAGTAACATAACTTAAAGCAATTTAATAGAGCTGAATCTAATTATATCAGTCATATCAGCCATCCCAATAAAAGCAAATAGGTTTGACTCACCTATTAAATGGAAATTATTTTCAGAGTAACTCATAAGGCAAAAGTCAAGTCTATGCTGAAATCAAGAGATACAACTTTTAAAAGGTGATTCAGAAAGGCCAAATATAAAGACATAAGGAAAAGTATGTCAGGAGACTGAAAAAAGAGAGAAAATAGTGTTTGTGATCTTGATATTGGACAAGGCAGAATTCAAGTCAAAATAACGACATACTCCCTCTCCCTGCAAAAAGAGAGAGAGAATACATTAGAATTCTAAAGTCAAATTCACAATGTAGACATAACAGCTATGAATATCTATGTACTAAATAGCATACCTACATACAGCAAAGACTATAGCCAATACTTGGAATAATAGAAGCACACTAAAATCATGAGTTCTTCAGACACTATTTTTAAGTCAAGTGAAGTGAACTGAAAATCACTAGATACAAAAGACCAAAGCACACTAATTACGGAAGTCTAATGGAATAATATATAAAGTTCTTCACTTCAGTAACTGAGGATGCACATTTTTTTCCCAATAGGATTTGGGGCATTCATGAAATTAATTGTGTCACAAAGAAAAGCACAACGTGTATAAATAATACAAACAACATACTTGGTTCACAATTCAGTATGGTAGAAATCAAATTTTTCTTTTTAAAGACAATTCTATTTAGAAATTTAAAAACTCAATACCGCATTTTAGATTTTATGGGGTACAACTAAAACAATGATGGAATAGTCACAAACTTAAACGTTTAGAGCAGCATAAATGAAAATTTTGAAAACACATTAATTAAATATCCCACTAAAAAGCTAATAACAACAAAATTAAGTGAAAGAGAGCAAAGGAAGGAAATAAAAAGGCTTACAACAGAAATTAATGCGTTAGAAATCAGAAAAGTAGCACTACTATATATAAATGAATATCTAATTTCTGTGAACAATTAATGAAACAGATATTCTCAGCTAAATTAAGAAAAAAGTACAATTCACCATAAGTCTGAAGCAACTACTGAAACAGAGGACAATTGCCAAACTCTTTTCAGTTAAACTTGAAAACCTCTGTGAAGTGGATGACTTATTAGGAAATATAATTTACCAAAATGTATCCCTGTAGAAAAAAATGCAAATCCAATTTTTGTGGAAGAAATAGAAGGAGTTATCAGAGAACTTCCCTCTTAAAAAAAAAACAAAAGCAAAGAGCAGGGTCAATTGCTTTAATGGAAATCCTTGCATTCCCTCAAAGAGCACATACTGCTAACTTTACCTAAAGTCTTCCATAGCTTGACAATTGTCAATAATGCTGTCATGAACACTGGGGTACATGCACCTTTTCAAATTAGTGTTTTTACTTTTTTTTCTGGATATATACCCAGGAGTGAAACTGCTGGGTCATATGGCAATTCTATGTCTAGTTTTTGAGAGAGTCCATACTTTTTTCTACAGTGGTTGCACCAATTTACATTCCCACCAACAGCATAGAAGCATTCCCTTTTCTCCACACCTTAAGAGGTCAAATCTTTGTGTGTGGTGTGTTCTAACCACATACAAACAAAAAGAAAATGGTAAGTATGTGAGGTGATAGATATGTTAATTAGCTTGACTGCAGTTAGCTTGACTGTGGTAATTTCACAATGCATATGTAAAACCATCAAGTTGTATACCTTATATGCATACATTTTTAATTTGTCAATTGTATCACAATAAAGCTGAGAGAACAAATATCTAGATAATGTGGGAAAACTAAAAGCAAAGCAGAAAAATTGCAATGCAAAATTTAGGGTAAACCTCTGCCCTGGTCATGATGGAATAATAGGGGCCAAAATAATCATTTCACCCTAAACATCTAAAAAATGGACAAAATACATGAAACAAAAGTTTTCAGAAACTGAGCACTTCACAGCACAGGACAGCAATCCATGAGAGACAGGAAACAAATTATGTGAGCCCCACGACTGCCCCACTTTACTGCCTAGAATAAGTATCCAGGCTGCAGTTCAGGGATGTACAACGGATGTTGAGCCCTGCAGTCACAGCAACTTGAGGAGGAATACCTAAGAACCAGAGAGGCTAGAGTTGGCAAGTCAGAGTATCGGACAGCCTCAATCAAACCCACATAATTACAGAGGCAAAAAGAGCTGAACAGAAATCAAAGAAAGCACAGAGAAAAAGCTCAAGAGAATTGCAGAGTTTCACGGGCACCCTAAGTTGTGGACAGATTAGTGCCTGAGTGGGAGGCGAGAACCACTGGAAAGAAGCAGACAGACCTGTTCCCAAAGCTTAAAGACAGCCAGGAGTAGTTCGTGTTCCTCAACAATAAAGAGAGAAAAACCGTGAATGTTAAAAATCTAGAATACTAAGAAGGGTATGTTCTGAGTTGTATTTTAGGTTGGATGGGTGATTAAGGCTAAGTTGTGTCTGACTCCTTCTGACCCCATGGGCTGTAGACCGCTAGGCTCCTCTGTCCATGGGATTCTCCAGGCAAGAATACTGGAGTGCATAGCCTATCCCTTCTTCAGGGGATCTTCCTCACCCAGGTATGAAACCTGGGTCACTTGCATTGTAGGCAGATTCTTTACAAAGCCATATATATATATATATACACACACACACACAAAAATCATAATGTAATATATATTGTTGATTATATTGATACTATATTGATTACACTGATACTGAAAATAATATCTATATATAATACAGATATCATATATAGTTATATTATACATATCTCCTTTTTCTTTTTTAATAGCCACTGATACTAAAAGTAACACCTATATGTAATATGAACGTGAAAGTTGCTCAGTTGTGTCCAACTCTTTGAGACCTCATGGACTATACAGTCCATGGAATTCTCCAGGCCAGAATACTGGAGTGGGCAGCCTTTCTTTTCTCCAGGGGATCTTCCTAACCCAGGGATTGAACCCAGGTCTCCCGCACTGCAGGGAGATTCTTTACCAGCTGAGCCACCAGGGAAGCCCAAGAATACTGGAGTGGGTAGCCTATCCCTTCTCCAGCAGATCGTCCTGACCCAGGAATCGAACCGGGGCCTCCTGTGTTGCAGGCAGATTCTTTACCAACTGAGCTGTCAGGGTGGATATCGTATAGAGTTTGTCCTTTTAAAATTGAATACATTTGTTTTTATTAATGGGGATTTTTGTAACTGAGACTGACAGTTAGGACGTGTGAATGCCATTTCATTCATCTAATGAAATAATAAAGTCTGTAATTTCTTCTTCTAACCCTGTACTTCCTGGAGAATTAAGAGAGAAGGAAGGGAATCCTAAAAACAACTAAAGCAGTTATCCCAAATTATCTTTTTTTCCATCTCTACTTTGTTAATTTTGGAGGAAAAGCAATTCTATATTGGAAGAGATTTCTTTCGATCTGACCCTGCATCACCTGTCTGTAATGTCTCCTTCATATTCTGGCAGAGAAAAGATGATCAGTAGCAAAAACAACAGATGGGAGGACCTATTTTCTTGATAATGATGCCTCTGTAATTCTGCGGCTTTGATTGAGGCTATCAGTCAACAGCTTCTAGATACTTTTACAAAAAGGATATTTTACATGTCTAGTTCATTCCATGCCAATTTTCTGCTTTTAATATACAACAATGAAGGAATACTAGCTTCTATTTTTCTTTCCTAAACTAAAAGTTGGATTTTACCTAGGTAGCATGCCACATACAGGACTGCCACCATTCCAATGACAGAGCGTCACTTTGACCTTTGAGTTTCAGAGGGCAAAAGCAATTTCTCCTATATTCCTTTTCTTAGTCACTCTTCTTTTATCCTTCACATTTGGGCTGCTTGAGAAAGACAATAGTATTTCTTAGATTTTTCGCTTGAAAAATCAAGGAATACAATAACCAGGTATTGAAAGAAACATCTGTAACAATTCAAATTTACAATCACACCAGATTCTGATTTTACCCATTTCTAAAAAACCATAAAGGGATTTTTTATTAAAGAAAAAAATCCTGTTTTTTCCAAAATATTTGAAAAAATATGCTAAAATAAAATACAACCAGAAAAAGAAGGTGATTCGTTCTGTGCTCTAAGATATCTCTCAATATTTACTGCAGTCTCTTTAGGGAGAATGGATACATGTATATGTATGGATAAGGCTGTTTGCTGTCCACCTGAAACTATTACAACATTGTTAACTGAGTATATTCTAATATGAAATAATAAGTTTAAAAAAACAAATGAATTTGTAATTCTTTGAGAAAGCAAAGTGGTATAAAAATCTGATAAAAGTATATTAGGAATGAGCAGACTAAATATCTGAAAGAAAAAAAAATATCTTTGCTTATGCCCTTAAAAGAAGCATCATAAACAGAAATTCAATTAAAAAATCTCTAACAGAAATGACCAACTAGAAAAACAAATGTATTTAATTTTCAAAGGACAAATGATAAAATTACTTTAAAATAAGATAGTGGCACAGTTAGTTAATACAACCTATCTATAGTAATATGCAGCATAATATGTTAAAAATCCCATTAGTACCAATAAATTTGGTACAGACATTTTAAGCAGTGTGTATTGATTTCAGTTTTATAACAAATGTTCCAAGTGTTTAATAAGTGATAAAAAGTTATTTCAATTGATTTAAAAGTAATGCTTAGTTTTTTCAGTGAATTATGCACCAAAATAAAAAGTAATCTAGGATATTATGAGAAGAGATCATCATATCTGAATTAAGTTTTGGAAAACAAAGAAGCAAACTTTAAAATCAGTTGATATTTGCTTTGTCTGGATTTTGTGGGATCAGCTAAATTTAGTAATGATTTCTTTATAATGTATTGATACTTCTCTAATTTCCCCCTTTTCTGAGGCCACTTCACTATATAGCTTCTAAAAGAAATTATAATGTTTGATTTTTTTAAATGAAGACAGTATCTTCTTTGATAATTTCTTCTTGATTAAAAGTGAATTAGCTGATCATACATTCTTTAACACCTTAAACTTACACTAAAATTAAAATTAAGTATGCAAGATAAGTATGCTTATCCTTTTGGTAAGCAAAAAAATAATTTTGTCCTGAAGTAAAATGACTGGCTGTTCATGAATGAGAAAGAAGAAACAAAACGAAATCTGCATGGATGGAGAAAGTTGTACAAAGTTTGCAGAACAGGAATTTATTTGTCTTGCTTAAAGCTAGCTAGGATTTGATTGGTTTATGTATAAGATTGTTTTAAAAAGACCTCTAGTATAAAATATTGCACTGATACAAAACTAGAATTTGGTTTTCTCTCTGTTAAAATGACAAGCTTTTCTAGGACCATTGGTCTTCTTTTATGAAGTGGTTGTGAAAGCTACTTTCTATACTTTCTGAATAATCTGCCGAGGAGGCAAAGATTTTATGCTTTATCAGAGTAACATCCTGAGTTTTGTGTTGCTTTTTGCCATGTCCTTGATTATTTAAGAAAACAAAGTCTTCTCACTTTTGAAAGAGTGAAAGTTTTATAGAATCATGTTACCTTCTATATTTACTTTTGAAAACTTTTAGAGCCACTTTGGTTAAATGGATAGCCACCTCCTATTAAATCAAGCATTCAGACTTGACAACCTTTGACAATTCGCACTCTGGAAGACAAATCCTAAATGACCTCAAACTGTTTTTGAGGACCCCTGGAAAATCACAAAGGATCTTTCATCCTGTAAAAAGAGAAGGGCTAGAAGTAATTAGGTTTATTTGATGTGTTGGATTGCATAACAAGTGTTATCAAATCAGAAGAGATGCTTAACATTCCCTGGTTTATGTTTGTATGGGGGAAATGTTACCAACATAAACATTTCAGAAATTGTGTGAAGTTCTTAGAGATGTGTCAGTGTCCTTGCTGTCCATGATACATCCTGGGGATGCTTTGCCTGATATTAGACTACAATAGTGTAGTGTTGCTGGTGACAAAATAAGTTGCTTTGATGGCAGATTCAGTTTTTTTTTCAAATGTCATATAACATGGAAGCAATCAAATGTCCTTGTTGACTGCATATATATTTACAATTAGGTCTCATCAGATATTTAACTACAGTTGTTTTTAGTCTTTGGGCATCCACAAAGAGTTTTCTGTTTTACTGTGAGGCTTCCCAGAAAGAGTGCCATCAGGCTAGGATACTGGTCTTCAACAAAAACGACTGTCTGTGAGATCTGTGGAGAGGACTAGTCCAAGTACCCCAGAGCACAGACTTCTGATAACCTTGCTTAAATAAGTGGGGCCAAACCACTGGACTGAGTCAGGATTTGTAGAACCTGAGTGAAGTTTATGAGTTCATGAAACTGCAGATTCAAGATGGAGCCAAACAAGAATTAATTGCACAGGACTGAATGAACTTAGGATAATTGTCAGTTTTGTTTAGAATATTGATGATATCCTATTTCCTGAAAAAAAGGAACCTTTTTGCTTTAGTTAGAATTTATAATAATTTAGTAGATTATAATTTTCTTTTTTTTTTCTTTTTTTAGATTATAATTTTCTAAGCAGAGATGAAATATTTATTTTTTCTCCTGGCCTGATCTTTCCAGAATTCAGAAACTCCTATTGAATATTATTATTTTCATGGCAAAATAATTGTTTTCGTGGGTTTTATGAGAATTGGTTCTCCTTATCAACAGAATGTAATTGGAAACATTGGTTGCATAACTTGAACGTCATATTTGAGAATGATACTCTCAGAATCAAATTTGTAAATACTCCTAAAGAGCTAAGGTTCACATTTTGAAGCCAATGCTTACAAAGGCTTTTTGGGGGAACCTGCCTGGCACCTCGGAGAAGGCAATGGCAACCCACTCCAGTACTCTCGCCTGGAAAATCCCATGGACAGAGGAGCCTGGTAGGCTGCAGTCCATGGGGTCGCTAAGAGCACAACTCAGCGACTTCACTTTCATTTTTCACTTTCATGCATTGGAGAAGGAAATGGCAACCCACTCCAGTGTTCTTGCCTGGAGAATCCCAGGGATGGGGGACCCTGGTGGGCTGCTATCTATGGGGTCGCACAGAGTTGGACACGACTGAAGTGACTTAGCAGCAGCAGCAGCCTGGCACCTGGCTTATAGGATGCTCAACCTTTCAGGTGCATAAGGAAGTTTGCCTCCTGGCAGGCCCAGGAATCTTAAGATATTTGAGGGACTTTGAGAGGAATTTACCAGCTGAGCCACAAGGGAAGACATTGCTTTGCCAACAAAGGTCCATCTAGTCAAGACTATGGTTTTTCCAGTGATCATGTATGGATGTGAGAGTTGGACTGTGAAGAAAGCTGAGCACCAAAAAATTGATGCTTTTGAACTATGGTGTTGGAGAAGACTCTTGAGAGTCCCTTGGACTGCAAGGAGATCCAACCAGTCCATCCTAAAGGAGGTCAGTCCTGGGTATTCATTGGAAGGACTGATGCTGAAGCTGAAACTCCAATCCTTTGGCCACCTGATGCAAAGAGCTGACTCATTTGAAAAGACCCTGATGCTGGGAAAGATTGAGGGCAGGAGGAGAAGGGGACGACAGAGGATGAGATGGCTGGATGGCATCACCGACTCAATGGACATGAGTTTGAGTAATCTCTGGGAGTTGGTGGTGGACAGGGACGCCTGGTGTGCTTCGATTCATGGGGTCGCAAAGAGTCGGACACGACTAAGCGACTGAACTGAACTGAACTGAAGAGAACATGTGAGGAGAGAAATAGGAGACAGCAACTGTTTCAGTGAGTCTCATTGTAGAGGTAACCAAAAAATAAATAAATAAATAAATGGTAGGACTTTTAACTAGAGGGAAATTTAATCAAAAGGATTTTATTTAAGATGGTAGCTATAACAGGATGTTATTGTTGTTGCACATATTATCAAACATATTATCTGGCTACAACTCTCCAAATTAACATTTCTAATTCTTCCTCCCTCCCTCCTGACTTGGCATCACTGAGAACCAAAACCTGACGGGCCAGATCTCTATTGAAACCTCAGGTTGCCTTGAACTTGGCCTTTTCTCTGAGGAGCTGCAGAAGCCCAGACAGTTAAAGCCCAGGGACTTGATATATACATCAAAGGACACATCCTGCAACTGATCACACGTGGGATGGATCTCTTCCTGGGAAAGCCACTGTCTGGGTCACTAGGCAAATCTGGTAAAATGCTCAGATCATGCAAGCAGTTATATGAGAGCTAACAAGACTGGGCAACACCACAAGAGTACTGATATCGTAGCTTCAAGAAACTCTATAAGCAGTGCTACAGGAGCAAAAGATTTCCATCCACCTCTTGAATAGTTTAATATATTGGGTTGGCAAAAAAGTTCATTCTCCCGGAAAAAAAACAAACTTTTTGACAAACACAATATTATACTAATGTTTAACACAACATGTTATATTAATATGTCTCTTTTTCATTTGAGGTGTGTGCTAAGTTGCTTCATTTGTGTCCAACTCTTTTGCAACCCTATGGACTACAGCCTGCCGGGCTTCTCTGTCCATGGAATTGTCCAGGCAAGAATACTGGAGGGGGCTGCCATGCCCTCCTGTATGGGAACTTCCCAACCCCGGGATTGAACCCACATCTCTTACGTCTCCCACATTGGCAGGAGGGTTCTTTACCACTAGCGCCACCTGGTATCCCTCTTTTTAGATGCCTGACATTAATACAATTGACCTTTGCTACCAAACCTCAACAGATGGTTCAACTGATTTTGCAGGAACACCAAGAGCAATCCTCAGTTCCCTTGTTTACCTATGACAGGGCCAGACACAGGCCCTCGAAATTCCCATTTTTTGTCTCATAAATAATTAGTTAAATTGCTACTTCACTGATCAATAGAAACAAAGATTTTCCTCCTTTTCCCAAACCCTGACTTTTGACCCCCTACTTCCCCAGCCTGAGTTGTCCTTAAAGTTTCCTCCAGGGTAGCAGGTTGGTCTCAGGGTAAAACACTATCTGATCTTCTGTCTGATCAAGCCATGCTTTCATCCCACTTTCCAAACCCAGTTCTTCCTAGCCTTGCTTACTCCTCTTTATAAAAGGAAAACTATCTGTCTAACTCTTGAGATCCTCACGCATCTTATAGCCACAGCATTCTATTACAATAGTCCTCATTCTCCTATTACAACATTCCCTTCCTTCCTGCTTGCAATCATGTGTTTGAACAAAATCTCTCCTTAGTAAGGAAAAAATTCCATTGACCATAAATGTATAGGTCTATTTCTGTATTCTCTTCTGTCCCATTACACTGTGTGTCTACCCTTTCACCAACAAAACACAGGCTTCATTACTGTAACTTTATATTAGCTTTTGAAATCAGGTTGCAAGAGTTCTCCAACTTTGTTCTTTCATTAAAAAATTAGCATGTCTAGGGTTTTTGTCTTTCCATATAAATTTTAGAATCATCTCATCAAATTCTATAAAAACACCTGTTGAAATTTTGAATAGGATTGCATTGAATCTTTAGAATAATTTGGGGAGAACTGACATCTTGACATATTAAATCTTTCAATATCTGAACACAGCCAGAACTCTCATACATTTTTTGGTGAAAATGCGAAATGATACTACAACTTTGGAAAACATTCTGGTGGTTTTTATATTTTTAAACACATACTTACCGTATTGTCCACCCATTCAACATGTAGGTATGTATCCAAGAGAAATGAACACATATTTATACACAAAAACTATAAGTGAATCTTTATATGTGTTTCATTTATAATGGACAAAAGTTGAAAACAACATACATGTTCATTAGGGGGTGAATGAATAAACAAATTGTGATATATACATATAATGAAAGAATACTCAGCAACAATCAGGGGCAATATCGACTGATACGTGCAAAAACTTGCTAAATGAAAGAAGCCAGACCCCAAATCCTGCAAATTGCACAGCTCAATTTATACGACCTTCAGCAAAAGAAAAAACTATAGACAGAAATTGGTGATTTCCAGAGATGGGAGTAGAGGTGGGGATTGACTACAAAGTGGCATAAAGGTAGCTTTTCAGGTGATAGGCATATGTAGATATCTTGATTTTGGTGATAGTTACATGATTGTATAAGACTGACAAATTTCATGGAACTCTGGACCTAAAAAAAAAGGTGAATTTTATTTTACGTAAATTATACCTCAATAAATGAACAGCTAACTGAGAAAAGAGAGCAAAATTCATTAGAGACTGTTTTTCATATTGCTTTATTGTGCAATATTTGCTTAATTTTGTTACCAGTTTTATGCTGGCTTTCTAAGATATATTTGCTTCATCTTACTGTATGCCTTTTTTTCTTTCACTATTCTAGGTAATTGGTCTTTTTTTTTTCTGAGCTTGCAGAAATAGGGATTGTTTGTAATGCAAACTCTGACTCCTTAACAAAATGTTTTAAATTATTGCACACTAACTTACAGTTTTTAAAGAATAATAATACAGATGCTCCTCTGGGAAGATTGATTATGTCAAAAAGAGAGAATAAATAATGTAAAAAAGAAAAAAAAAACAGAGACAAAAACATAAAAAGGGAAGCAATCACAGATAGAGCAGATATTTTAAAATTTATAAGATGGTATAATCAATAATATGCCAGTGGAAAACTGAACAGGAAAAATGGAAAATGTTTTATAAAATAACCATTTATTGATTCAATAGAAAAAGTAGAAAACTTGATTAGTAATTAAAATGGAATACATTTTAACACCGATCCAAAATATACTCTACAGACTACCTCCAAGTCCTCCTGTTCCAGAGAATTGAAAAGGCTTGTTTTAAGAGTAAATAAGGATGTTTTAGTGTGCAATCTCCGTAAGTCAAACATTTTGCTTTGTAAGGTCATAAATTCATGCCTATATCTCCAGCTTTAGCTCATTTATTCCTGTAATATCATCTCATGGACTGCATACAAATAAGCTAAGTTTTTTCATCAAATGCAAAAAGCCCCACAGACCTTTATATTTCATTTAGTCTGTTTGACACAATATGCTTATTACATTTGTATGTATTATTTTACTTGCTATATTTGGAATTTCTCTTTTCATATTATTTTTATACCTGCTTACTATGGTATTTGTGATATGAGGTTTAGGCAATACACAATGTAAATTTGTAACCTAGCACATTTAACTATTTGTTTTAATGTGCAGGAACTTCAGAACAAATTTTGCAGTCCAATGTGAGTATTGTAAGGACATTACAATATGTATTTTTCTAGAGTAACTTTATATTTGATGTTTTCATAGTATTTATATATTTCCCACCCATGTTTCACTAATATATATATCATTTTATTAATATGATATATAATTAATATAATACATAATATGCATATCATCTTTCTTATTGCAAGCCATTGCGAACAGCATTTGGAATAAGAGAAGTATGTATAAACTGAAGCCCAGAAACCCAAATTTGGCAGAAATGTCAAAGGAAAGAAATTTAAAAATTAACTCTTATACATAGGGAAAAAAATTTGGACTAAATTTTTAACTTACTAAGCCTGAAACCTTAGTACATCACCTGAGCTTTTTCTTTTTAATTAAACTTTTTATAAATTATTTTTATTTTCTTTACTTTTATTAAAAAACCTTTTTATCATCCACTACTCAGACGTTCGTATAAAATGATAAAGACTTTTTCTCTGTGATCTTCATGTAAATTAAATAAAATGTAAGTATCAAAAATTCTGCTTAGACATTACACTTTTGCATTTTTATATGAGCTATTTTCACATAGTAAAGACAGCATTTTTATAGTCTTATGACATTATGGCTTAGGTTTTCTAAATGTCCCTGTTTTTATACTATTAAATTTGAGTATACTCAATTCAGTGAAATCATCTCAATTACTTGATACTGCCTTTTTTATTTTTTTTAATTTTATTTATTTATTTATTTTTTCAGTGGATACTGCCTTTTTTAAAGAAGAATGCTCATGCCAATTACTAACTACATAGAGTAGGCTGCCAAGAAAAACCAAAAGCCTTGCTGCTCCTTTCCTTGATTTATGTAGTATTATTCTTTTAACCACATCAAATTATTTCAGTGCTGTCTTCAGCAGAGTGTTTTGCTAAATAACACGTGATTCACAGTGATGGAATAGATGCTCCAAGCATGACTGTACTCTGATGTGTTTGCTGATTAAATTTACTTGACAAACTGTGTCTTGGCTGTGGTGCAACCCACAGGCATTTCTGTTGTGAGAAGCAAATGACAACATCTCTGACGGTAAAAAGGCAACATGGTGTCTATGTTTCCCCGACAGTAAAGCTTTTATCGCTAACGCTCAGAGGTCACAGCAAACAACATCCCAATTCAGCACGTACAAACTCGCAGCTTTCCTGGGGAAGAATCCACAGCGAATAGGCCAATATATGAAGCACAATGGAGTAACATAAAAACTGCTATTGGGCTCTGGAAAATTATATGTTATCTCCAGCTGTTAATTATAGGTCTGGTGCCTTTTGTTTTAATTCCAGAGATGTGCAGAAGTAGAACCCTTTATTAAGCTCATCCAGTATCAATCTATGAACATCGCAATTATATGGTGTTTGTTGGTAGGAAGTCAGGTTGAACTAAGTAAGGAACGTTCACCAGTAATGTGTCACTGGATATAAAAAAAGATGCATGCCAAAAGCATGATTCTCTGTGCTGCATGGATTATCTTCCTTATTTTATTTCTTCACTAAATAAGCTACTGCCTTAATTATGTCTTAAAGATGAGTAAACTTTTGATAGGATTAAAGTCTAAGCCGACTACTATTTTGTGATTGGAAAACTCCTTCCACTATTTTTTCCCTAAGATATAAAAAATAATTCAAGTTTGCTCATTTGAGGGCCTTAAAGAATGTTTTAGTTTAAAGCTTTTTAAATTCCCTTGACCACTGAGGGTCTAACTCACTAAGAAGCAAAATGACTCACCTCACCTTTGCTTCTGAAATACGTAAAAATAGTTTTTCAGTGTCAAAGCAGAGTTCACATTCTCCCTCCCACATGTTATCTTTATCATCTGCCCAAACATTAGCCTTTTTAATGTGAAAACCTGTTGTATTTTACAATGTAAACATCACTAGCTATGGAATGGCTTTATCCAGTTAGGAAAAAACAAACAAACAGGACATTAATGTTACTGTGTTTACAGATTTAAAGGATCAATGAAAATACTTGCCAGAGAGTAAAATGAATACAGTATGACTCACTGAATAGATTAATTCAATAAAAGTATTTCCACATAGCTTTCATGAATTCTATACAAAGATGAAATTTATCAAAATAAAATTATCTATAAAACAAAGTAGGAAAGTCTCATCTACAAAGAGGTAGTTCATCAAGTCGATATAATAGTACCACAAGTTGTATCTACTGTGTTCTATTATAACTGCTTGCTCCTGTTTATGAAATTTATTTATACTTCATATATGTATGGGGTCTTATTTGTAAGCCTTATCAGCTTAATTTGTTATATTGCTTAATTACTGTAGGCATGTCCATAATTAATGAATGTTAGTAAAGATGCTAGGAATACATTTTCCTAAGATTTGGATTTTTAGTATCTATATAAGATGATATCGAGGTGTTCTGTGAAAGAAGTTTCATGTATGAAATGAAATGTGCTTTCAATTTGATCATGAACAGAATTCAGTTGAGCTGAGGAGAGGATATATAAATGGGATATAAACTTGATGTGCAACGAGGCAGACTGGATTCTACTAACGAGTTGAAGACAAAATCTAGCTTACCACCTTCATATTATTCCATTGGGGAATTGTGGTAGATGGGACCATACAAACCTTCTATGATAAAATGAATAAATTTGCAAGGGACAAGATAGTTTATAGCCCCTCAAAATTAGCAAATTAAATCATCTTCTTTGGAAGCTGTACCTGCATTTCCTCTGCATTCTTTTTTAAGCACAATTTTTTTTTTTGTTTAGTTTTACTAAAAAAAAAAACTTTTCTTTTCCTTTAGGGAGAAAAAAAGGAAAAAGTTTCATAAAATCAAATAACCAATGGTAAGATATCTTAACTTAAAAAAGATTGGGAATCACTGGTTATAAGTTACAGATGAATGCAAAGACGACCATACTAGACTAATTGGCTGTTTCATGCCAATGGCAGCAAACAACAAATCAACAAGGGCAAAATAAATAACTGGGTGGAAGCCCTGGTATGTATTAAGCATGATTTTGATCACTGTTCTCACTTGTCCTACCTGATACTCTCTGCACTGGTTCTGAAGCTCTGAGGCTCCACAAACAAGCTTTGTCTCGTCTCTGCTAAATGATTGGCTGGGTCTTCTTATTTTCATCGTTCTTCATTGTTTTGCCTGTGAAAACAGACACAGGGCATTTGACCAGATTCTGGATGGAAACTGAGTTTTATAATTTCTGGGATTTTCACTGAGTCTTTTCGAAAGAAAAGCAATAGTTCAAGCCACAGAAAAATTGACTTAGGACCTTACAGCATACCATACAAAGACTATTAAAATAACTGATGAGGTTTAATCTAAAACAAGATAAAAGGTCAGAATTAATTACTCTGTGCAGATGTGACACAAATGCCAAAAGGACGTAAAACTATATTTACTTTAGCAAAATACAGAAAATAGAGTATTTTCAGATATTAATCAACTAGATTTGATTTGCATAACCAAGAAAGTTCTTAATTATCTGAACAGTTTCGAAATGAGTTGAGCTCTACAGTGAGTTCAAAATTACTAGAATTGTTCTACTGGAAATGATGAATCCCATCCCCAGGGGTATTACTATATATGTGGTTTCTGTTTGGAAATGGACCATGAACCTCTTTCCACAGTCAGGATTCTGCAATGACATTCATTCATGGAAGAAAGATTTCTTAAGCATATCTAACGGGTCAGATGCTATGATAGGATTTGAGGAGGCAGTAGTGGGTAGGACATAGTTCCTAGTTTTCAAGGCCTTATATCTGGGGAGAGAGAGAAGCAAAGAGAGAATTCCAGAAGACTGTGAGAACCATGATGCAAGTAAGTACCAAAAAGAGTAGGAGAACACATGAGAAGGTATTCAACCCCATTGGAACAAAGGCTCCAGAATGTAAGACTGCACTACCTGTTTTTGGAAAACTCGACAAACAAAACAACATTGCTCGTGCTATCAGATAAGTAGAGTTGTCTCTTGGCAGAGTTCTTGGTAAAATTACATATGACTTAAAGCTTGGCTTAAATAATAGAGAAAAATCATTAAAATGTTTTATAGCAAATGAATAATTTCAAACACCAGGGGGCACTGAGGATCAGCAGTTTTACAATACATAAACATTTAAGAGGCACAAAATGATCTCACTTGTTTATTTACAGCATTTACATAAAATTTCAACGTGAGCAATCGCTGTGTAAATTTAGTGGTAGACTTGAATATCACACATATTTCTGCAGTTCACAATTAGTACAGTTATCACATAATGCACTTTGGTTTATAGTGTTGGAATAAGGAGACAGAATGAAGACATGAAATGGAAAATAAAATTTGAGAAGCATTTTAAAAGTGAACATCACTGGTGTAAAATAAGATTTTTATTCTCTGGGTTTGCACAGAGTAATGGAAAATAGCTAGACAAACAATAGATAATATGCTGTCAATTTCTGTTATCAAAAGCCCTGGAGTAGAAGGTTGAAGAGGTTGCTGGAAGTGTGAGTGTTGTGCGTGGTGAGAGTCAGCTTTGTGAAGATTAAGTCTCTTCGGATGATATAAATTGGAACACTGGGAAGATGTTCACACTAGAACTAGTTCTTCTATAGTATTTTATACTGTTTGAAAATACATCATGAGAAATGAATTTATTTCTATCTCTAAGTGTTTTCAATCATCAGATACCATTCACTGAAGAGAAACTATCTGTGGAAACAGAAACATCTTTTTTTTTGCCATGCCATTTGGCTTATGGGATCTTAGTTCCCCAACCTGGGATCAAACCCGAGTTCATGGCAGTGAAAGTGTGAGTCTCAACCACTGGACCACCAGGGAATTCCCAGAGACATCTTATGCTACTTAGAATCATTGTCTAGGGCAGGAGAAGAAGGGGACGACAGAGGATGAGATGGCTGGATGGCATCACTGACTCGATGGACATGGGTTTGGGTAGACTCTGGGAGTTGGTGATGGACAGGGAGGTCTAGTGTGCTGCGATTCATGGGGTCGCAGAGTCAAACACGACTGAGTGACTGAACTGAACTGAATTGAACTAGAGGTTAGGAGAGGTGTGGAAAGAGGAAGGTTGTAAAGAAATAGGTTCGAAGGACTGACTATGGTAGGGGCAAGAGGATTTATGCATCCTATTTTATTAATAGTGATTCTATTTAAGACCTAATAAGTGTTAGTCGCTCAGTTGTCTCCAGCTCTTTGCGACCCCATGGACTGTAGCTTGCCAGGCTCCTCTGTCCATGGTATCCTCCAAGCAAGAGTACTAGAGTGGGTTGCCATTCTCTTCTCCAGGGTATCTTGCCAACCCAGTGATCGAACTCTGGTCTCCTGCACTTCAGGTGGATTTTTTATTGTCTGAACCACCAGGGAAGCCCTAAGACCTAATCCTTAATATTAACATATATCAGATTCTTCTATGTGAAATTATGTTATTTAACCTTCTAAGTATTCAAAGTCAGCACTGTTGTCTTCATGTTACAAATGAAGAAGTTAAAGTTTAAAAAAGTTGCTGCATAAATTGTCCAAGTTCCCAGAGCTAATGATGGCCGAAGGAGAGATTCAGATCTCCTATCCTTTTCTTGCAAATACCGTAGCTTTTCAACATGCCAAGTTTAGTAGGAGTAATACAAGGATGTCTGCCCAGATCACTCTCCTTTAACTCATTTGCCCCAACAAGCTCCAAGGACCCCTAATTTCATAGCCTTCCAGGATTACATGTTTCTTGCTGGACTTCCTGCACTCAGTGTTGCTACAGTTGAGTTGAATCATGACATAATCTCACTGAAAGTTAAGAAAAAAAGCTAGGCTCTTACTTTCTCAGACCCAAGACACAAAAAGTCAGACAAAGAATAACCCTGGACAGACAGTTTGTAAAAAGTAGTCAAGCAGCAAACATCACAGAGACCAGTCCCAAGACAGAGGATTCTGAGTCAGAAGAGACCTCCATAAACAAATAAATAAAACCTTACAGCATCCAGATTATTCCATCAGAATGAAAATGTTCTAACAGAGTCTAAGGGCAGCTGGGTGGTTTCATCTTCAGGTTCACATTCCTGTTCTGTTGGCTCGATCATCTCAGTAAGCCTTACCCAAGATGAGTTCTGTAGAAGTTTAGTCCTGCCATATTCTCTGAAACATACACATATACACACATGCGCCCCCTGTGGCCAAAATAAATAAGTCTAGGAAGCTTTCTCCTATTCCCCTTTTGGAGATGCTTAGAAAGTCAAATGATTTATTTTAAACAGAACATTTCCTAGATATTTTGGCCACTGGACTATTTTTCTTTCTAGTAATGCTTATTAACCTACAGAAATAATTTTCTGAGTAATATACATGGGGAAATTCTATACTCAAACAATGACTTCCAGTTTTTTCCACTAACTAGAACCCTCCTATTACTTTTCCCACTTAGACTTTTGTGTTTTGAAAATGATTTTCACTGGTGTCTTTATAAAATGTATTCAAAGACTACTGTTAGACTTTGTGAAATACTGGCAGGGGGCAATTCCCACAGACCCTCACTACTCTTTGTAGAGTTCCCTTGAGTTACAGATTTGAAACTGGGAATCGCTATTCGAAGAAGACGTGGCTGATTAAGAAAACTCTATTCATGGCTGTCATATTTAGTTCTTTCATGCTTAGACAATCATCACTGTTTCCTCAGCATGTTTGCTGCACCCACAGACTAGGAATACTGAGTCTTTCACTGTGCTTGAGAGTTCCCTGGGAATGTCCCTGTTCGAAGGAGGAATCACTGTAGGTGTGAGGGGTTCCATTGTCATCTTCAGCATGTAATTCATAGTCTGTAGTCTCTGTCCTTCCTACTGGCCTGGCTGGGGCTCAGGGGCTTGGCCAACATCTGGCCCAAGTGAATCACACACATCTGATCAAGAGGACTTTTTGCTGTATCCATTATTCAAAGTTTAAAGGAAAACATTTTTCTGGCAATTTGAAAGTTTTTACTGAGTTCTACATTTTTCTGAGTCCCAGTTTTGAAAATAAAAATGGCATTTCTGAATTTGAAACAATAAATCATTAATAGGTATGGCATATTGTACTATCCACCATAATATTATTAAATTTTGTTTTAAACCTTTATTTATCATTACACAAGATTTCTAATGGGCTACCCAGGTGGCACTAGTGGTAAAGAACCCACCTGCTAATGCAGGAGATATAAGAGACTTGGGTTTGATCCCTGGGTGGAGAGGATCCCCTGGAGGAGGGCATGGCAACCCACTCCAGTATTTTTGCCTGGGAAATCCCATAGACAGAGGAGCCTGGCTGGCCACAGTCCATAGGGTTGCACAGACTCAGACACTACTGGATTCAGTTTGTATAACACATTGATATTTCAATTAACCAATGTTATTGTTATTGGCTATAACATTAGCCAATGTTATTTCAGAACACTGTGAGACGTGCAGTAAAATTATTGATAGAATGTATGTGTGTGTGTGTGTATGGATATCCAATTCATAGCAATTAAGAGAAACTACTGTATTTCTTGAGTCATAAGAAAGCAAACAGATGCAGATAGAAACAAAAGCCAATAAATAAAAGGGTCCCTAATGGTACACAGTGATGGATAGCATGACAGTTTTTTTACAACAGTAGTCTCACTTTCTATAACCAAAAACATAATGCATCTGGAAAATAAATAAGGCAATCAAACAAGTCAAAATTCAAGTAAAGAAAAATTTTATCTTATCAGATAATAACTTGTTGATGCTTATGTGAATGGCAATAGATTAATATCTACCACCACTCAAGAGGGAACAATGGATGTAATGTTTTCCATTGGTGTGTTATTTGTAGCTTCAGATAATTTTAAAAAATGTCTTATAGTGAGTGCAAAAAATTTATTAGAAAGCTTGCTAAATCGCCTCAGTAATGTCTGGCTAATTGAAATATCAATGTGTTATACAAATTGAATCCAGGAAATATTAAGTAGGGATTTTAAATCTGTAGAAACATAAACACCTCTTGGAAAGTGTCATATCTATATCCCCAAAAAGGGAGAGCGGTGGGCACAATAATTAAAGCAAAATAGCAAATGGCAATGACTCCACACAGAAAGACTCACTAGTTCCCTCAAACATACATGTAAGCACACTTTAGCTAAAAGTCTAATGTTGCCAGAAAGTGTCACCAGACATCTTTGCACCTTTACTATTAATATCTGTTTGAAGGATACCTGTTGAGTAAAACTGAAAAGAGAGAGTAAGGACATGAGATGACGATACCTATTCAGGGTGTGTGAGCCAGAATAGTCTGTTAAAACATACATAAACAAAAAGACTGATGGGGTTCAAGTATTTTGTCCCAGAATGTACCACTTTTGACATGCAGATTATTTTGAGTTATGATTAGGGCTTCCCTCATAGCTCAGTCGGTAAAGAATCTGCCTGCAATGCAGGAGACCCTGGTTCGATTCCTGGGTTGGGAAGACCCCCAGGAGAAGGAAATGGCTACCCACTCCAGTATTCTTACCTGAAGAATCCCATGGACAGAGGAGCTTGGCAGGCTAGAGTCCATGAGGTCACAAGAGTTGGACATGACTTAATGACTAAACCATCACCACCAAAAATGATTAAGGCCTGACAGACTCAAGAAGAGCTTTCTATCTTCCCCTTGACTACCTAAATAATTTAGATAGGTGGCTTATACCTAGAAGAGAGCTATTACCACAGATAGCTTTAAAAAAAAAACAACTTTCAGAGTAGAGTTGCTTTACAACGTTGTATTATTTTCTGTTGTACAAGTAAATGAGCTATATGTATACATATATCTCCTCTTTTTTTTTGACTTTCATCCCATTTAGGTCACCACAGAGCAATGAGTAGAGCTCCCTGTGCTATACAGTAGGTTCTCACTACTTATCTATTTTATACATAGTAATATATATATATATATTATAAACATATATATATATATATGTCAATCCCAGTCTCCCAAATCATCCTACCCCCTTTTCTCCCTTGGTGACCAGGATTGTTCTCTATGTGGAATATCGCTGTGCTGTGCTTAGTCGCTCAGTCGTGTCCGACTCTTTGCAACCCCATGGACTGTAGCCCACCAGGCTCCTCTGTCCATGGGGATTCTCCATGCAAGAATACTGGAGTGGGTTGCCATTCCCTTCTCCAGGGGATCTTCCCAATCCAGGAATTGAACTGGGGCCTCCTGAATTGCAGGCTGATTCTTTACCAGCTGAGCTACCAGGGAAGCCCACGTGGAATATTACTCAGCCATAAAAAGGAATGAAATCTTGCCATCTGCAGAGATGTGGATGAACCTACATAGAGTCTTTCATACAAAGTGTAAGTCAGAAAGAAAAACAAGTATCATATTTTAATGCATATATATGGAATCTAGAAAAATGGTGCAGATGAACCTATTTGCAAAACAGAAACACACAGACGTAGAGAACAAACATATGGACATCACAGATAACTTTTTTACGTGAGAAAGACTACTCAACAAGGCATGACAAACATTTGCTTACCAAACATTTGCCCTTCCCATCTCCCTGTGAGTTGTCTTCCTTTCCTTGGCATCCTAGACCCCTTGGCATCCTAGAGCCCTTTCTTCTTAGCTCAGGATGGTACTTAAGCCTCAACTGTTTGACTGCCAGAGAATTTCATGGCTTTGGGATTCCCATATGTACAAAATTGTGGGTTTTTTTCCCTCTTGTTAATCTGTTTTATGTCTGTTTAGTTATTAGACCAGCCAAATAACCTTAAAGGGAGAAGGGAAGAGATTTGCTCCCCTCAAAGGCTGATATGTAGACTTGTTAATAGTCTGACAGTTTTAGTTTAATTGTGGGATGCACTTATTGCTCATTTAATTAACTACGTCAATTGCCAAAATCACCTTGCTCTTGAAAAACACTGCCAGATGTTATTAACAGCTTATATTCCAAGATTCTTTTGACAACCTATGTGAACATGCTTTATTCCTATTCTTTATTTTATGTGAATATTTGCCATAGTTATTCATAATTTTTCATATAAAATGATAAGTATTACTTTTTAAAATCCCTTGGATAAATCTACATTCTTTTAGTAATTCTCTTATCACAGTACATTTCTTTTCCTTGACAATATTCTAAAATAGGAACAGAAGGAAATCTTTCACTGAAAAAGAAAGGGGAACCCTCTTCCTTTCTCACTCAGGGTTCAGGAGGAGTTTTAAAATAATTTAAAAATACAATGCTTGTCACAATTCTTCATATATAGTCTATTAAATTTCAATCAGATACATAAATTTATACACAGATAATTATTTTCATTAAAGTCAAACTTAGGGATCTTCATGTTGAAATTCTGTACTATTGTGTTTCTTTATATTTTCATTTCCTTAACAATATGTTTTTGTTAACCATCTTTTATTAAAAAATGTAATACTGTATACAGATTAAATGATATACTTTGAACCCATTTTATCTGTGAATATATTTTTTTAAATAGTAAAAAATTATTTTTTGATATTGAAGGGGAGTGGAATATACCTTTGCCAAATATATCTCTTTGGAGTAAAGACTGTTTTAGGCTGATTATTATTTTTTTTTTTAATTTTTTTTTTAATTTTTTTTTTTTGTCATACATTGATATGAATCAGCCATAGATTTACACGTAATCCCCATCCCGATCCCCCCTCCCACCTCCCTCTCCACCCGATTCCTCTGGGTCTTCCCAGTGCACCAGGCCGGAGCACTTGTCTCATGCATCCCACCTGGGCTGGTGATCTGTTTCACCATAGATAGTATACATGCTGTTCTTTTGAAACATCCCACCCTCACCTTCTCCCACAGAGTTCAAAAGTCGTTCTGTATTTCTGTGTCTCTTTTTTGTTTTGCATATAGGGTTATCTTATCACTTCAAATCCATATATATGTGAAGTATGCTGTAATGTTCTTTATCTTTCTGGCTTACTTCACTCTGTATAAGGGGCTCCAGTTTCATCCATCTCATTAGGACTGGTTCAAATGAATTCTTTTTAATGGCTGAGTAATATTCCATGGTGTATATGTACCACAGCTTCCTTATCCATTCATCTGCTGATGGGCATCTAGGTTGCTTCCATGTCCTGGCTATTATAAACAGTGCTGCGATGAACATTGGGGTGCACGTGTCTCTTTCAGATCTGGTTTCCTCAGTGTGTATGCCCAGAAGTGGTATTGCTGGGTCATATGGCAGTTCTATTTCCAGTTTTTTAAGAAATCTCCACACTGTTCTTCCATAGCGGCTGTACTAGTTTGCATTCCCACCAACAGTGTAAGAGGGTTCCCTTTTCTCCACACCCTCTCCAGCATTTATTGCTTGTAGACTTTTGGATAGCAGCCATCCTGACTGGCGTGTAATGGTACCTCATTGTGGTTTTGATTTGCATTTCTCTGATAATGAGTGATGTTGAGCATCTTTTCATGTGTTTGTTAGCCATCTGTATGTCTTCTTTGGAGAAATGTCTGTTTAGTCTTTGGCCCATTTTTTGATTGGGTCATTTATTTTTCTGGAATTGAAGCTAGGAGTTGCTTGTAATATTTTTGAGATTAATCCTTTGTCTGTTCTTCATTTGCTATTATTTCCTCCCAACCTGAGGGCTGTCTTTCACCTTACTTATAGTTTCCTTTGTAGTGCAAAAGCTTTTAAGTTTCATTAGGTCCCATTTGTTTAGTTTTGCTTTTATTTCCAATATTCTGGGAGGTGGGTCATAGAGGATCTTGCTGTGATTTATGTCGGAGAGTGTTTTGCCTATGTTCTCCTCTAGGAGTTTTATAGTTTCTGGTCTTACATTTAGATCTTTAATCCATTTTGAGTTTATTTTTGTGTATGGTGTTAGAAAGTGTTCTAGTTTCATTCTTTTACAAGTGGTTGACCAGTTTTCCCAGCACCACTTGTTAAAGAGGTTGTCTTTTTTCCATTGTATATCCTTGCCTCCTTTGTCAAAGATAAGGTGTCCATAGGTTCGTGGATTTATCTCTGGGCTTTCTATTCTGTTCCATTGATCTATATTTCTGTCTTTGTGCCAGTACCATACTGTCTTGATGACTGTGGCTTTGTAGTAGAGTCTGAAGTCAGGCAGGTTGATTCCTCCAGTTCCATTCTTCTTTCTCAAGATTACTTTGGCTATTCGAGGTTTTTTGTACTTCCATACAAATTGTGAAATTCTTTGGTCTAGTTCTGTGAAAAATACCGTTGGTAGCTTGATAGGGATTGCATTGAATCTATAGATTGCTTTGGGTAGAATAGCCATTTTGACAATATTGATTCTTCCAATCCATGAACACGGTATGTTTCTCCATCTGTTTGTGTCCTCTTTGATTTCTTTCATCAGTGTTTATAGTTTTCTATGTATAGGTCTTTGTTTCTTTAGGTAGATATACTCCTAAGTATTTTATTCTTTTTGTTGCAATGGTGAATGGTATTGTTTCCTTAATTTCTCTTTCTGTTTTCTCATTGTTAGTGTATAGGAATGCAAGGGATTTCTGTGTGTTAATTTTATATCCTGCAGTTTACTATATTCATTGATAGCTCTAGTAATTTTCTGGTAGAGTCTTTAGGGTTTTCTATGTAGAGGATCATGTCATCTGCAAACAGTGAGAGTTTCACTTCTTCTTTTCCTATGTGGATTCCTTTACTTCTTTTTCTGCTCTGATTGCTGTGGCCAAAACTTCCAACACTATGTTGAATAGTAGTGGTGAGAGTGGGCACCCTTGTCTTGTTCCTGATTTCAGGGGAAATGCTTTCAATTTTTCACCATTGAGGGTGATGCTTGCTGTGGGTTTGTCATATATAGCTTTTATTATGTTGAGGTATGTTCCCTCTATTCCTGCTTTTTGGAGAGTTTTAATCATAAATGAGTGTTGAATTTTGTCAAAGGCTTTCTCTGCATCTATTGAGATAATCATATGGTTTTTATCTTTCAATTTGTTAATGTGGTGTATTACATTGATTGATTTGCGGATATTAAAGAATCCTTGCATTCCTGGGATAAAGCCCACTTGGTCATGGTGTATGATTTTTTTAATATGTTGTTGGATTCTGTTTGCTAGAATTTTGTTAAGGATTTTTGCATCTATGTTCATCAGTGATATTGGCCTGTAGTTTTCTTTTTTTGTGACATCTTTGTCTGGTTTTGGAATTAGGGTGATGGTGTAGGCTGATTATTTTTAAGAAATGGCTGATGTAGGAAAAGCTCTAAAAACTGAATAGAAATTACCCTCTGTTAGAGATTTACATGTTTAAGGGAAATTTCCATTTGTAAGGGTGTCTCTCTCTACTAGGAAGGGAAGGATAACCGTAAATCTCTAGAATCTCTTGTGAATAGAGAAGGCAGAGACTTTTATCTACTCTACAACCATAGCCTTATTTACTGTGCTTTACCAGTTACCTGCCATAACTGGCTTCCTTCCCTTAATTAACATTGTTGTCTTTAACTGGAGATGATATGTAAGGGGGTGACTTGGGCCAATTCAGGGAGTGACTCAGTTTCTCTGGGCATCTCCCATGCATACAGGAGGTATCCAAGTTATTAAACTTTTGCTTGTTTTTCTCTTGTTAAACTGTCCTTTATTGCAGGGGACTCTCAGACAAGAACCTACAAGTGTAGAGGGAAAGTTCTTTTTCCTCCCCCATAGTATCTAATGTATGGATATGAGAGTTGGACTATAAAGAAAGCTGGAAAAAAAAAGAAAGCTGAGCACCAAAGAATTGATGCTTCTGAACTGTGGTGTTGGAGAAAACTCTCGAGAGTCTCTTGGACTGCCAGGAGATCAAACCTGTCCATCCTAAAGGAAATCAGTCCTGAATATTCATTGGAAGAACTGATGCTGAAGCTGAAGCTCCATTATTTGGGCCACCTGGTACGAAGAACTGACTCATTAGAAAAGACCCTGATGCTGGGAAAGATTGGAGGCAGGAGGAGAAGGGGACAACAAAGGATGAGATGGTTGGATGGCATCACCGACTTGATGGACATGAGTTTGAGCAAGCTCTGGGAGCTGGTGATGGACAGGGAGGCCTGGCGTGCTTTAGTCCATGGGGTCTCGAAGAGTTGGACACAACTGAGCAACTGAACTGAACTGAATAGCATCTAATGATTACAGAATACCCTGCCAATGTCTAATAGGACCCTGTGTTTAAAAAGTCATCAGTGAAAAAGGAGTGTCCAGGAGTTCACAAGTCATTCAAATGAAAGCACAAAACACCTGAAATTAAATCATCACATACAACATATACTATCCCTGGCTAAAATGGGAAAGGCGGGGGGGGGGGGGGAACCATTAAGTGGTGACAAAGAACAAGAGTGGTTTATAAATGTAGGCTTGTAATCCCCATGACAATCCTCATTCTTTGCCTTACAGTATCTATTTTCATACCACTACATTTTCATTCACAATATCTCTCTGTACTTAAAAATATTTAAGCATACAAACAGGTACTTAAACAAAAAGCTGCTGTTAAGTTGTTTCATTTTCTTAGCATGACCAAGAATTCCCAATTTTGTAAAAACAAAACAAAAAAACAAGGAAGTCTCCAAATGACAGTGACACTTCACTTAGAAACACTTGGTGGACGGTAACTTCTATTCTTCTAATAACTGTAATAACCTTATCAGTGAATTGGTCTCTTTTTTCGGAGCTGCATAAGAAGTATGCGAGGTGGCTGTGCCACATGAAATCGTCCTGAGATATCCTTTTCACAGACAGTTGACTATTTCCTTGTCATCCTTGAGCTAATGCACTTTGTTCACTCTGCTACCTGTCTGTTCTCCTCTAATCCAAAATTAGACTTTACAACAGGAGGAATTTACTGAAGTTTTAAATGCATGACTCATGCTCTAGTATGTTAAATAGAAGTCAAACATTTTGTGGTAGGCCGTGTTGGCTATCCTGCCGAGACTCATCATGTGAGACATAAATTAACTTATTCCTGGAACATTGGGTGGACATCATTTTTAAGGGAGACTTGAAGACCTCAGGGAATGGGAAATTAAAGCAGAACATCAGAGCAAAATCTCTGAAACAAGCAAACAAACAAAAAACCTGCTTGTGTTTGATAAATGAAACCTGGTTTTCTTTTTTCTTCAGGAGACAAACAAAATAGAAGGTTTAATGCAATTCACTGACACCCTGAATTGAGTTTTCAGCCTAGCATCTGTTTCTTGGATGACTGTGGGCTTACCACCCAGGGTGTTGAGAGGCTCACAGGAACTGACTAGCTTCTTTGTTCTGATCTCTATTTATCTTCTCAGACCCAATTCTCTCCTCCTTCTGCAGAAGACTGAAATTAAGTAATGCTTCATGCACTCTCTAATTTTAGTCATCGCATTCTTCTCAGGATGGTGGGGTGGAGAGACGATATTGTGACAAATATTTCACCCTCTTCTTCAACCTAAGGATGATAATTTCAGTGTCGTTTATAATAGATATGGGAGGTTTAAAACCATCTTCCTCTTAGCAGCTGTAAAATTGTTATCATAAAATAACATGATTTTAGCCATTTCATTTCATTGCTTTAGAATCAGGAGGAGGAGTTATTTTGATTAGAAAAAAAAAAAAAGAAGGAAAAGATTCTGTGAACTTCTATTCATCTGGAAATAAAATGTAAGATTAAGGCTATAGCTGTTAAGAGCTACTTAATTTTATATTATTTAGGCTTCTGATTTATATGTTTATTATGCCAACCTGATGCTCAGAGATACTTTTTGATGAGTGAAGCTATAAAAAGAGCCAGTGATTTTTATACACTAAATCTCAATTCCAAAATCTCCATATGTTGGAATCTATATTTCCAATTCATGTGGCCGGGAAGTATTATTTTTTAAAAGCCCCTCTCTGATACAATTTTGACCTTTAGGTAGCTATAGGACCACTTCCAAGGTGCTGAGATGGCATGCTTCAGTGTGACCCAGTCACAGATTCCCTAGTATTCTTACTGACATATATTCTACACAGTAATGATAGAATATAAAAGCATTTGAGTTGACTGAATGAACTATGAAAATCTAAATGTGCAGAAATGATAACAGAGATGTGAAGGGACCTAGGGGAAGCACTAACTGTGATCACTCATTGATCTAAATAGTCTAATCAGTTCCCAGATTTCAGGTCAGTCATTCCACAAACACAATATATAGAGTTTTACAAGCTACGTGCTTGGGATTCACTGCTAATAATTGTAGAAAGTTCCCCAAGACCTTAGAGTTCACAAAATAGCACATACTATTAAACCACAATGTCTGGAATGATGTGTGCTGTGACTAAGGTCACAGGTACTAAGTGAACATGGAGAGGAAAAATGCCTTACATGCACTGGGGAAGTGGTCAAAGTTTTTCTGGAGGAAGAGACACTGATGTTGAGATCCGAAGGATGAGTGAGAGAAGGGATGGGGGGTTCCAGCGAGAGGATACTGTTGGGAAGGAAAATTTTTTTCTTCTATCTTTCTAGGTTCTTCTGGCTGGTCTAAGAATTAAACTGACATGAGACAGGTTAGGCAGGAGAGAATCAAACAGAAGTTTAGTAACCACGTATACATGGGAGAGATGCAGGGAAACTGAGTTAATCCCCCAAATGGTTGAAGACCTCACTTTAAATACCACCTTCAATTAACGGCAAAAGAGGATGTAGAGAATAGTGGTCGGGGATTTCAAAGGGGAGGAAGGTGACTCACATGAAAATGGTAAACAAATGTTTGCTGGGCCCTGCTGAGGCAAAGGGACACAGAGAGGAATTTTAATAGACAGACTTGGCTAGGTTCCTCCTTGTCTACATATCTAGTTGATACTATAGTTGCCTATAGGGATAACTCCTTTTCTGGAACAACTCCTCTATCTAGACAGTTAGGGGGAAGTCAAAATTTCTTTTTGAGTCTTTTGGGCCTTGAATGTTTCCAGCTCAAAATAATCCACATGCCAAAGTGGGACATTTTGGAGTGGCACATTTTCCTCCCTATAATACATAAAGAACATGATCCATTTCCCAAGATTAAGGAGATTCTGTGGGAAGGAATTTGTTTTGATGATGCTAGGAGAAAGAGGCAGAGTGACTATCAGTTATTGTGCTTAGTCGTTTCAGTCATGTCCAACTCTTTGCGACCTAATGGACCGTAGCCTGCCAGGCTCCTCTGTCCACAGGATTCTCCAGGCAAGAATACTGGAGTGGGTTGCCATGCCCTTCTCCAGGAGATCTTCCCGACTCAGGGATAGAACCTGCACCTCTTGTGTCTCCTGCATTGCAGGCAGATTCTTTACCCACTGAGTCACCTGGGAAACCCGTCTGTTATTACTGGGGAACAGCTTATCCAAGTTCTGAGGGAAACTTGGCTGAGTTGCCAAAAGGCATTCTGTGGGAGTCCTTGACTACAGCTGTGCCTTTTTGCTACTTACTGGAGCACTCAACTTAATATTCTTCAGTAAAGTGCTCGTACTTCTGCAAAAAGCATTCACACACCCCCAAGAAACCTCTCCATCAGTCTTCCACCAACCAGCCACCCTCTCAGTTCCTGTCTCCTTGTCTAAGAGCTTTCTGCTTGGCCAAGTTCATTTCTTTTATTTGCAGCTGAAAAGGAGAACTCTCTTTGTCTTTTTCTGGTGGTAGCCCAAATTAGACTGAAGTTTACCTCTGGCCACTGCCAGGAAATTGGGCAGCTCTTATAAGTCAGCACTGATTCAAATTTGTATAGATTCATTTAGAACTATAAATGTTGACTTCTCCTCTAAAATAAACTTGTGTTTACTTTGGTTTACTTTGATGTTTGCTCAATTCTATGTGAAGGACTTCATATTGAGGAAGACTATGCTACATATCAAGATTGCCGGGAGAAATATCAATAACCTCAGATATGCAGGTGACACCACCCTTATGGCAGAAAGTGAAGAAGAACTAAAGAGCTTCTTGATGAAAGTGAAAGAGGAGAGTGAAAAAGTTGGCTTAAAGATCAACATTCAGAAAACTAATAAGATCATGGCATCTGGTCCCATCACTTCATGGCAAATGGGTGGGGAAACAGTGGAAACAGTGGCTGACTTTATTTTTTGTGGCTCCAAAATCACTGCAGATGGTGACTGCAGCCATGAAATTAAGAGATGTTTACACCTTGGAAGGAGAGTTATGACAAACCTAGACAGCATATTAAAAAGCAGAGACATTACTTTGTCAACAAAGATCCATCTAGTCGAGGCTATGGTTTTTCCAGTAGTTATGTATGGATGTGAGAGTTGGTCTATAAAGAAAGCTGGGTGCCAAAGAATTGATGCTTTTGAACTGTGGTGTTGGAGAAGACTCTTGAGAGTCCCTTGGACTGCAGGAAGATCCAACCAGTCCATCCTAAAGAGATCAGTCCTGGGTGTTCATTGGAAGGGCTGATGCTGAAGCTGAAACTCCAATCCTTTGGCCACCTGATGTGAAGAACTGAATCATTTGAAAAGACCCTGATGCTGGGAAAGATTGAGGGCAGGAGGAGAAGGGGACGACAGAAGATGAGGTGGTTGGATGGCATCACTGACTCGATGGACATGAGTTTGGGTAAACTCCGGGAGTTGGTGATGGACAGGGAGGCCTGGTGTGCTGCGGTTCATGGGGTCGCAAAGAGTCGGACACCACTGAGTGACTGAACTGAACTGAACACTACATATATGGAAGACACTTATCATTTTTACCAGTCTCTCTAGAAATTCAAAGAGCACAATTTTTCAACTTTTCCAAGAAGAATTGTTAGATGCAAAATACAAAAATAAGGAATATTCAACAGAAAATCTTTTCTTTATGTGCTAAGATGAATTTGAATGACAAAAAATAAAAGGAAAATTCAATGGAAATCATTTGCCTGAGATACATTGTGTATTTTTAGATGGAATTCTAATTT
>NC_057419.1:73430558-73504958 GCF_019320065.1 Cervus canadensis | reverse complement strand
AGGCCACAAGGCCTGCGGGATCCTAGGGATTGAACCCACGCCCCCTGCATTGAAAGTCAAAGTCTTCCAATGGGCCATCAGGAAAGTCTCTAGGCTATTCTTTACTGAATTAAGAAAACAAATATTAAGCATGGTCATCATTTTGGAGATTCAGCATCTTCATTTTGGAGTACTTAACATGTTTTATTACTGAATGATTATCGCATCCCAAACAGCTAAACTTTTGATTTTTATTTGATATATACATCTAATTTGGATGCGATCTGACTTAGATAAAAAATGTGTTAGTAATGTATGTATATCATTAAAGTGAATCAAGGTCAGAATACAGCCAAGAGTAAACGCCAGCTTAATAAGTTTTATAAGCTTTTGTCTGCTCCTTTCTGGCACACAGATCAGAACATTTTAGGAAACAAAGTTCAACAAATGATGGATATCATAGTAATATAATTGTGTTAAATGTATTCAGTCTCTTTTAAATATACTATTATATGACTGACCAGAATGAAAACCAACAAGCAAATCAAGAAAAGAATTCAAGATACATATGACCTTTCATCTGAGAAATGAGAGATATTTTGGAAAGACTGATTTTATATGACTTGAAAGCAGGTGGCTCAGTGGTAAAGAATCCATCTGCCAATGCAGGAGATGGAAGAGATGTGTGTTCACTCCCTGAGTCAGGAAGATGCCCTAGAGGAGGAAATGGCAACCCAGTATTTTGGCCTGCGAAACTCCATGGACAGAGGAGCCTGGTGGCCTACAGTCCATGGGGTCACGAAAGAGTCAGACACGACTTGGTGACCAAACAACCACTTGAATGCAGCAAATGAATAGTGGTCCTTATACATAAAATCACATTTAAAGAGTTTTACTTTAAATATGGCTGTTTTAAACAAAATAATACATGATTTAATCATTTTATGTTTGACAGTCAAATGATAATTTACAAATCACAATGAACACAGCTGTGCTTAGAGCTTTTTGTCATGCTGTGTTTCAAAGAAACTAAAATGTCTCACAGGTTCAGCTAGCTTTCAAGATTGTTTATCCACATATGGACAGTCATTCAGACTTGGAGTAATTAGTGTGCTACAATTGAATTTCAATTATTTTTATTTAAAATGTCCTCTCAGTGAATGGGATTGATTGAGATGCCCTTATTTGTGTTCCCAATTCATCTGTTGTATACTTTCAGCTCAATGATTGTCATGTTCCATATCAGGGGTCTGCAAACTTTATACATAAGGTGCCAAATAGTAAATGTTTTCAGACTTACGGGCCACGTAAAGTCTCTGTTGCAATTACTCAAGTGTGATTTTGTAGCATAGCAGCCATAGGAAATGCATAATCACATGGGTCATAAGAGGTACATAATATGTTCCAATAAAACTGTATTTACAAAAACAGGTAGCCATCCAAATATGCCCCATGGACTGTAGTTTGCCATCCATTAATCTATGTTAATCTGTGCTGCATCTATCTCCTATGTTAGCTTTACTTAATAGCAGGCATCATTTCAGGCTTACATTTTTATTTCTAGAACATAAGGTAATAGCTGGAACAGTAGGTGTGTAATAAATGTTGAAGATAATATTAACTTCTTCTGAGAATTAATAATTCTAAATGTTCTTTATGATTACTATTATTCATTCTATTATACTAGTGTTGAGAATGATTCTGAAGTACTCTGAACAAATGTTACAGTGAAATGAATAAATAGAGCTAATGTTTATTGACTTTTTTGTAAATATTTTTCATTGGCATAGTCTTTCCCTTAATGTAATATTTTTTCTATTTTTAAAAGTAATATGGGTTTATCATAGAAAATTTATAAATTCAGAGGTTTTTCAATGTGTAGTTATAAGAAGGATAATTCCATATATTAATCCAATGATTGTTTCGAAAATGGGCATGTGTCCGTTGGTTTGGAATGATACATAAACTTACATAACCAAATTATTAAATTGTTGCTTAAAATAATATCCTTTTATTCAAAAATCTTCCAAAAATTTCCCACTATATACAATATAATTCCAGATGTCATAGCTTTAAGGACATTCCTAATTTAGATACAAACTATATTTTTAGCTATGTTTTCACAAGCCCTCCTGTCAAAGAAATTCATGTCATCCTTCCGCAATTAAACACTGTCTTAACTTTGATTTCACTTATGATTTTTCTCTACCTGGAAAGCTTTTCCTTTTTTTGTATACTTTCTAGTTTTATACACATCAAGATTCTGAGTGTCTGGAGTGACCTAGTCTGGAGTGACTTGTCACTTATTTCAATTCCTGCAGAGTTTATAAGCTGCAGTACTGATTTGGCACTTATGCTCATAAATGGATCAGCATGGACTCTTGTGTAACACTTGCCATATGGCACGCTCAGAGTGGGGAGGGGCTGAGCTAGGAAGAAGAAAGTCAGTGGGAATGAACTCCACTGACTCCAAGGACAGAAGTTAGAAACCAGCCCCAGGTGATGGGACAGCCAGAAATGAAGTCAAGTAGAGAGCAAGGTAGAGGGTAGAACATAGCATAGGAAAATTACTTCCAAATCCTGACATTGCTGGCGCAGAAAAAAGTTGCTCTGTGTGACCAGGCTCCTCCTACTGGCTCTGGGGGCAGAGCAAGACTAGAGATGACTGTGAACATGAATGATGGGGATGAGACCAAGCAGACCCTGACAATGATCATAACCTTCCTTGGCCATTAGTTCTTTTATATTTGTGTTTACAGCTAAAACTACCTCCATTTTTCTCTACAAATTGACTTCAAGTTCCTAGAAGGCAAGTTTTAGGATTTATATTTTATACCCACAGTCAATAGGATTTTGAGGATGGTTGATTCTAAGTGAGAATGATTTATTGACAGACTCGAACCTATGATTTTTAAGTTGTAAAAGTTATCTTCTTTCAAAATGCATTCTTGGCTCAGTCAGGCATGAACAAAGAAAAAATGATGTATTTTAATTCATATGCCAAAAGAAAGTATTCAAGAAACATAACTAGACCAAAAAGAAACTTCTAATAATAATAATCCAAAATGTGAGACAATATGAACAAACTGTGGAAAATTCTTAAAGAGATGGGAATGCCAGATCACCTTACCTGCCTCCTGAGAAATCTGTATGCAGGTCAAGAAGCAACAGTTAGAACCGGACATGGAACAACATACGGGTTGTTACGTCCAGTTGGGAAAGGAGTATGCCAAGGCTGTATATTATCACCCTGCTTATTTAACTTATATGCGGAGTACATCATGCAAAATACTGGGCTGGATGAATCAAAAACTGGAATCAAGATTTCTGGGAGAAATATAAATAACCTCAGATATGCAAATGACACCACTCCTATGGCAGAAAGTGAAGAGGAACTAAACAGCCTCTTGATGAAAGTCAAAGAAGAGAGTGAAAAAGTTGGCTTAAAACTTAACATTCAAACAACTAAGATCTGTATCATGGCATCCAGTCCCATCTCTTCGTGGCTAATAGATGGGGAAACAATGGAAATAGTGACTGATTTTATTTTCTTAGGCTCCATAATCACTGCAGATGGTGACTGCAGCCATGAAATTAAAAGACACATGCTCCTGGGAAGAAAAGCCATGACCAACCTAGACAGCATGTCAAAGAGCAGAGACATTACTTTGCCGACAAAGGTCCATATTGTCAAAGCTATGGTTTTTCCAATAGTCATGTATGGACATGAGGGTTGGACCATAAAGAAAGCTGAGTGCCAAAGAATTGATGCTTTTGAAGTGTGGTGTTGGGGAAGACTCTTGAGAGTCCCTTGGACAGCAAGGAGATCCAACCAGTCCATCCTAAAGGAAATCAGTCCTGAATACTCATTGGATGAACTGATGCTGAAGCTGAAACTCCAATACTTTGGCCACCTGATATGAAGAAGTGACTACCTGGAAAAGTCCCTGATGCTGGAAAAGATTGAAGGCAGGAAGAAAAGAGGACGATGGAGGATGAGATGCTTGGATGGCATTACTGACTCGATGGACATAAATTTGACCAAGCTCCAGGAATTGGTGATAGACAGGGAAGCCTGGAGTGCTATAGTCCATGGCATCACAAAGAGTCAGACATGACTGAGCAACTAAACTGAACTGATGAAAACTCTACTATTTAACTCATTTCCACAAATGAGTTAACTAACTGGGTTAGTTTCCCAGAATGTTCCCATGTATTTGTCACCTTCAGCATCTTTTGACACTGTTGACATCACTGTTAAGTATTCTCCAGTTTAAATGAAACCTTTCCTCCCATCCAGGAAGCATGAAAGACCACTACTGTGTATATAGTCATTAAAAGTGATGGAGTAAAAACCCAAGAGCCATCAACAAAAGCAGAGGAAGTATTGAACACCAGTTCTGCTTGGTGAGAAAACAAGAAGCAAGCAATAGAAAACTGACAGCATTCTCTGGCTACATTTGTACTTGTTGCAACCTACAGTTTAAAAGTTGTCTTAGACTGGAACTAGAGAAATAATAGTTGGGTTAGCTGGACTATACGCTAGAGAACAGAATCTTGTAGAGATCATAAAAAACAGAAATTGAGGGGCTACACACCCAGCTGCCACATTACACCCATGAAGTTTAGTATGAAAATCAGCAAAAAGAAAATTTTACAGAAGAACAAACATCACAATTGTGATTCCCTATAAAGATGCAAATATGGGACTGATACAGCAATATAAGTGTGTGTGTATTATATAACACATATATATACAATGGGGTTTTACCCAAGTGGTAAAGAACCCACCTGCTAATGCAGGAGACATAAGAGATGTGGGTTCAATCTCTGGATCAGAAAGATGCCCTGGAGGAGGGCATGGCAACTCACTCCTGTATTCTTGCCTGGAGAATCCCATGGACAGAGGAGCCTGGTGGGCTACAGTCCACGGGGTCACACAGAGTCAGTCAAGTCTGAAGCAACTCAGCACACAGCACACACATATATAATATATGTATACACACACATATTCTTGAACAAAACTGTTGTGGTATTTGGGAAAATCTTGGCAGGTTCTGGGCAGGCAAGTGATAACTACCAGAAATGATCAGGTATAATTGCTTTCTAGTAGCTAAAGCCAAGCAAGTAGAACCAGGCCAACAGACCACAATTACACCTGAATAATGGAGCAGGACAGATCAGGAATTCATTCACTGGAATAAGATTAAAACACTCAAAATCACCATGCAGAGGAAGAAATTACTAGAAGAGACAGGCAATAGTTTGCAACTTTTTGAATTTATTATTTGTTTCTACTTTTACCTAAAAAGAACCAGCTACAAGTTAACTTATGTTTTATGTTATTGCTATCAGTCATATTATGACCTAGAAGTATTTCTAAATATGTTTGGTGACACAAAGTGCCTGGTGCAAAGTGTTACTCATTGTATTTGATTTACAACGGGTGCATTTTGGAAAAAAGTCGTGAAACAAAGTGTGAATAGACAGAAAAAAAGAAAAGGAACTGAAATTTCCAAAGTAGGAATAAATTCATCTCATAATATAATTGATTTAATCTCACATTTGTATCCCTAAAGCAGTTAAAATAAATGAAGTGTTTGCTGGTCAATTTTCAAAGGAATTTCTAAAATAACTCATAGGCTTAATATCTTCAGGTGATACAATTTTTCTATAATAGAATTTAATATCATGTAGTTAATACCCTTCTCAAAATATAAGCCTGAATTCCTCCTCCTATCATCCAAATTTATTTTATTTTTTAAAAATGTCAGACAAAATAATTACTTATCTATTTTATTAATCACTCATAGAATGTCAAGTAGTATGTTTATTTCTTGGTTAAGCTCAAGGAATATCTGCTTATCTCCTTGACAAATCTGGTTCCAATGCTGGCACTAGCCTGATTCTCTGCTTGCATGCTAATACTCCAAGTTCTAAAACACTTCTTATCTTTTCCCTGTTTGCTTTTAAATGTTTTGGGTTTAGGTTGATCTGTAAATGTGCCAAAAGTAATGATCCAGATCGATTCTTACTTAAAGTGCCCAAGACAATTGTGTTTAATTTGCTTAACTTAAGTAGCATTCTCAGAAGCTCAAGGTCATGATTCAGCATTCTTTTTTGTGCCAACACTTTGGAATGGGTGAGATGCCAATTGTTATATGAGTCTACACACTTAAAATTTTAAAAGTGAGCTACGTGATCACAATCAACCCTAGGTGTCACTTTAAAGGATCAAGGCCAACAAAAATATAAAATATTTTATATTATGAATATTTAGGGACAGATTTTACAGTCAAGGTGATTTCTGAACTAAAACAGATGTATGCACAGATCACTTACATATGAAAAATGAAGGTAACTCTTTTCAGTAATCTATAGAAACATGGAACAATTGACTGGTTCAAAATTGGGAAAGGAGTACCACAGGCTGTATATTGTCACCCTGTTAGTTAACTTATATGCAGAGTGTATCATACAGACTGCCAGGCTGCATGAATCACAAGCTGGAATCAAGATTGCTGGGAGAAATATCAACAACCTCAGATATGCAGATGATACCACTCTAATGGCAGAAAGTGAAGAGGAACTAAAGAGCCTCTTGATGAGAGTGAAAGAAGTGGAAAAGCTGGCTTAAAACTCAATATTAAAAAATAAGATCATGGCATCAGGCCAACACTTCATGGCAAACAGAAGGGGAAAAAATGGAAGCAGCAACATTTTATTTTCTTGGGCTCCAAAATCACTGTGGATGGAGACTGCATGAAATTAAAAGACACTTGCTCCTTGGAAGAACAGCTATGCCAAACCTAGACAGCATATTAAAAAGCAGAGACATCACTTTGCTGACAAAGGTCCATATAGTCTAAGTTGTGATTTTTCCAGTAGTCATGTATGGGTGTGAGAGTTGGACTTTAAAGAAGGCTGAGTGCTGAAGAATTGATGCTTTTGAATTGTGGTTCTGGAGAAGACTCTTGAGAGTCCCTTGGACAGCAAGGAGATCAAACTAGTCAATCCTCAAGTAAATCGACCCTGAATATTAACTGGAAGGACTGATGCTGAAGCTCCAATACTTTGGCGAATTGATGCTAAGAGCCAACTCATCGGAAAAGACCCTGACCCTGATTCTGGGAAAGATTGAAGGCAAAAAGAGAAGGGGAGTGACAGAGGATCAGATGATTAGATAGCATCACTGACTCAATGGACATGAATTTGAGCAAATTCCAAGAGACAGTGGTGGACAGAGGAGCCTGGTGTGCTGCAGTCCATGGGGTGGCAAAGAGTTGGATATGATTAGTGACTGTAAAACAACAATAACATAGAAATAATAGATATGAAAAGTAGAGAGATGTCAAATACATCATTGATGTAAACATCTCACTTTAACCATTATTTTAAGTTCAAATCTACTAAATTCAATATGTAGTAACATGGCAAGGTTCTCCTTTTTTTGTTCTAAGGGTGATTGGAAAAAGGAAAGGATGGTGATTACAGACAAGATAATCATCTTTGAGCTAATTAAGAACAGCCTGTCATGGCCATTGATTTGATGAATACTGTAACAGCATTCACTAATTCAAGTCCTGGTCCAGCGCACCTGATACTTGGAGAAATGAAGCTGTATTTGCCCATTCCTTAGCTGTAAGGAAGTCTGAAATGATTTCTATTTCTTCTAGTGAAAGGAAGACTTTGCCTCATGAAGAGACATATTTCAAACACAACTGGAGATGGAGATTCAGCTATTGGGTAGTGAACTCAGAGGAATGTTCACTACAATACTCAAACCCTAAACAACTTAATAACATGCTACAATTACACATTGATGAAGAAAAATATGTACTCTAAAATAATATAGTAACAAATTCTAAGACAGTCAGTAGACACATTACTATTGATACCTGATTTACGTACTTCATGGGATTCAATGTTTTTATTTTTTTTCATTTATTTTTATTAGTTGGAGGTTAATTACTTTATAATATTGTAGTGGTTTTTGCCATACATTGACATGAATCAGCCATGGATTTACATGTGTTCCCCATCCTGACCCCCCCTCCTGCCTCCCTCCCCATCCCATCCCTCTGGGTCTTCCCAGTGCACCAGCCCTGAGCACTTGTCTCATGCATCCAGCGATGTTTTTAATCTCTCTTTATTGAAAATATTCTGCTTTGCTGTCTAAGGTACTACTCTCCTGACTTGCCTTCTAATTATCAGTGCAATAAAATCATTCTTTTTTCTTTTTTAAATCAGTGATTGCTATGTACCTCATACTGTTAGACATTAGGAATAAAGATTCAATTATAAATTGACCCAGAAAGATGTACCTTTAATGGAAGTGACAGGCAAGTAAACTGATGATTATATTGATATCATTTGTGTTATAAATAAAGGGAATTATGGAAAATTTGCATTTGGACAATTAAATCAGTCGGGGAAGGGAGGTGGTTTTTTTTTTTTTGGCAGTGCAGTCTTCTCAAAGTAACTAATGACCAATAAGTTGAGTGCTGAAGAATTGATGCTTTTGAATTGTGGTGTTGGAGAAGACTCTTGAGAGTTCCTTGGACTGCAAGGAGATCCAACCAGTCCATCCTAAAGGAGATCAATCCTGAGTGTTCATTGGAAGGACTGATGTTGAAGCTGAAACTCCAATCCTTTGGCCACCTGTTGCGAAGAGTTGATTCATTGGAAAAGACCCTGATGCTGGGAAAGATTGCAGGCAGGAGAAGAAGGGGATGATGGAGGATGAGATGGTTGGATGGCATCACTGACTCAATGGACATGAGTTTGGGTAAACTCCAGGAGTTGGTGATGGACAGGGAGGCCTGGCGTGCTACAGTCCATGTGGTCACAGAGTCAGACATGACTGAGTGACTGAATTGAACTGAAACTCTACATGCTGTTTCTGTGTTAACTTTAACTATTGGTTTTATAGGATTCTAACTTTTAAACCTATTTCTCCTCTCATTCTTTATACTCTATTTGATTAGTACACAGACAGTAACAGCTTTATCTTCCAACATGACACCAATGATCTCTAAATCTGTAATATTTGCTATAGTCTTTCTCTCTCTGTACCATGAGGCTGAGTTTTCCAATACCTATTGGACAACATCTGAAAATACCACAAAAACCTCAAAAGTAACTTGCTAAAAACTGCAGTCATCCTCTTCTTGCACAAAAATTCTTCTCATGTTAAATATTTCATCTGACAACATCAAATAATTCTGGGTTTAAGAACCATATCTAATTAATCAACAACTGTAATCACTTTTTCTTTGTAATTGTCTTACCAACACAGTCATGCATGTCTATCCCCAGTTTATCTTCCTGTGCTTACACGCCCATAATTTCTTTCCTCTGATACAAGAACTGACCTCTTGCATTCAGTGTATCACACAGATGTCAGAATCATGGTAGAACACATGATCATGGTAGAATACAACTGTGATCAAGGCACTTGTTGACTATTATATGTGACTCCTTATTGCCTCAAGGCTAACTATTTATTACTTAGCAGGGCATGAAAAATTCATCATCTCTCCTCTGACTGGATTTCTGGGAGAATTTTTTATTATTCCTCACTCATATAGTCCCTTGAATAAGATATACTCTCTTCAAGCTGTCTTCGCTCAAATTGTCCTCCTTGTCTAAAATTGTGTGTTTGGTGAATTCTTTTTCACCCTTCAAGGTCTAACTTCCATAACGCCACCTCTATGGATCATTCAAAAGACAGTGCCTATCCCACTTTCATCTGGCAAACTCCACCTTACTTTATTTTTTCCCCTCATTCACCAAAATGCTTCCCAGGTGGCACTAGTGGTAAAGAACCCACCTGGCAATGCAGGAGACATACGAGATACAGGTTTGATCCCTGGGACGGGAAGATCCCCTGGAGAGGGCATGGCAACCCACTCCAGTATTCCTGCCTAGAGAATCCCATGGACAGAGGAGCCTGGCAGGCTACAGTCCAAGGACTGCAAAGAGTCTGACCCAACAGAAGCAACTTAGCATGTATGCATGAACACCAAAAGGCGAGCTTCTAGAATCTAGGAGTATTAGCTTTTCTTTAGTCCCTTAGCACTAGTAGATAGTTAATAAAGAATGTGGAATAAATGATCACTGATTCATCTCTTAGATGTCAATAACAGGAAATTTCAAATCTGTGGTCATAAGTGGAGAACAATCTATGTAAAGCATATCTTTACAGAATTATTGTCTAAAGGCAAACCTGGTGGATCCTAATGAGTTTGTAAATTTATTTCATTTCAGAAAGTCATATTTAAATACGTACTTCAGTGTCCCCTTTCCAAATTCAAATTTTGTTAAAAAATAAAGTTGGTTTGTTTTTCTGAAATTTCTTGTACCAGAGTTTACTTTACCTAGATGGAGATTTAAACTATTTACTATATACAGTATGTATACAGAGCAGCCTGGTGGGCTATAGTCCATGGGGTCACAACAGAGTCAGACACGACTTAGTGACTAAACATATATATATATATATACATATATATATATATATATATATATATATATATACAAATATATACATACACACACACAGAGAGACATATATAGTAGAGGGAAGGCTTGCTCTTATGCATAAACTTTTCCCATTTAAATATTACATTATAATAGCTGACCCAGATGATGAGATGTGTTCATCCTGACATTTTCTCTACTACCTGTTTTAAATCCAAATCAGGTATAATTCTGTCTGAGAGACATACTGGACTATTTTTTAGCTTAAGCTGATACAGAGAATCAGTTCACTTCAGTTGCTCAGTCATGTCTGACTCTTTGCGACCCCATGAAAAACAGTATGCCAGGCCTCCCTGTCCATCACCAACTCCCAGAGTTTACCCAAACTCATGTCCATTGAGTCAGTGATGCCATCCAACCATCTCATCCTCTGTTGTCCCCTTCTCCTCCTGCCCTCAATCTTTCCCAGCATCAGAGTCTTTTCAAATGAGTCAGCTATTCCCATCAGGTGGCCAAAGGATTGGAGTTTCAGCTTCAGCATCAGTCCTTCCAGTGAACACCCAGGACTGATCTCCCTTAGGATGGACTGGTTGGATCTCCTTGCAGTCCAAGGGACTCTCAAGATTCTTCTCCAACACCACAGATCAAAAGCATCAATTCTTCGGCACTCAGCTTTCTTTATAGTCCAACTCTCACATCCACATATGACTACAGGAAAAACCATAGTCTTGACTAGACAGACCTTTGTTGACAAAGTCATGTCTCTGCTTTTTAATATGCTGTCTATATTGGTCATAACTTTCCTTCCAAGGAGTAAGTGTCTTTTAATTTCATGGCTGCAGTCACCATCTGCAGTGATTTTGGAGCCCAGAAAAATAAAGTCTGACACTGTTTCCACTGTTTCCCCATCTATCTGCCATGAGGTGATGGGACTGGATGCCATGATCTTTGTTTTCTGAATGTTGATCTTTAAGGCAACTTTTTCACTCTCCTCTTTCACTTTCATCAAGAGGCTTTTTGGTTCTTCTTCACTTTCTGCCATAATGGTGTGTCATCTGCATAACTGAGGTTATTGATATTTCTCCCAGCAATCTTGATTCCAGCTTGTGTTTCCTCCAGACCAGTGTTTCTCATGATGTACTCTGCATAGAAGTTAAATAAGCAGGGTGACAATATACAGCCTTGACATACTCCTTTTCCTATTTGGAACCAGTCTGTTATTCCATGTCCAGTTCCAACTGTTGCTTCCTGACCTGCATACAGGTTTCTCAAGAGGCAGGTCAGGTGGTCTGGTATTCCCACCTCGTTCAGAAGTTTCCACAGTTTATTGTAATCCACACAGTCAAAGGCTTTGGCATAGTCAACAAAGCAGAAGTAGACATTTTTCTGGAACTCTCTTGCTTTTTCAATGAACCAGTGGATGTAGGCAATTTGATCTCTGGTTCCTCTGCCTTTTCTAAAACCAGCTGGAACATCTGGAATTTCATGGTTCGTGTATTGCTGAAGCCTGGTTTGGAGCATTACTTTGCTAGCGTGTGAGATGAGTGCAATTGTGTGGTAGTTTGAGCATTCTTTGGCATTGCCTTTCTTTGGGATTGGAATGAAAACTGACCTTTTCCAGTCCTGTGGCCACTACTGAGTTTTCCAAATTTGCTGACATATTGAGTGCAGCACTTTCACAGCATTACCTTTTAAGATTTGAAATAGATCAACTAGAATTTCATCACCTCCACTAGCTTTGTTCGTAGGGATGCTTCCTAAAGCCCACTTGACTTCACATTCCAGGATGTCTGGCTCTAGGTGAGTGATCACACCATCATGATTATCTGGGTCATGAAGATCTTTTTTTGTACAGTTCTTTCATGTATTCTTGCCACCTCTTCTTAATATCTTCTGCTTCTTTTAGGTCCATACCATTTCTGTCCTTTACTGAGCCCATCTTTGTATGAAATGTTCCCTTGATATCTCTAATTTTCTTGAAGATCTCTAGTTTTTCCCATTGTATTGTTTTCCTCTATTTCTTTGCATTGATCGCTATTGATACAGAGCATAATGTACTCCATTTTCTGCTCTCAAAATCCACAAGTACCAACTTCTGATAGTCATGAGAGTCACATACATTTCTTATTGAACTTTTACCACAATTCTATGAGATTTTTGGATAAGAGGCATCTTTGTCTATCCATTCATTTATTTTTCTTTATTAATAAAATCCCAGTCAATATGCTCACACTATTTTTCACTCTTTCAAAGATAGAAGTGGTTAGGAAGATGAAGCAGAACTGAATGGAACATTCAGGAAAGTACTTTATAACCATCTGAACACTCTCCTTCTTACTGCTGACTAGGTGCACCTCTGGAAGTTACTGGAAAACTATGAGACAGAGATCAAGAGCGCATTACAGACTCAGTCCTGCCATCCTTGAGCAGCTGAAGCCACATCATCAGTCTCCTACTTCCAGATTGGTGTTTATTGTATGAGGATGCCACACTTTATGTATTTCAGCCTGTCTAGTCAGATCGCCTTCATAAGAACTAAATACAATTCTTAGCTGATTTAGCAAACTCATCCTCACAGAGGTTGTAGAAATGACTCAAGGAAGGACTCATGGATAACAATTGTCAACCTAGGACTGTGAGCTCCAGTCTGCACAGGATCTCACGCTCATTTGATTACACAATCTGACATGACATGTGTTCTGGGATTTGTGTTCTCCCTCAGTCCTCTCTCTTAAAGTTTATTTAAGGCTCTTGGGATATGCCACATAGTCAGTGGAGACTGAATTAGACAAGGCGGCAAACATATGTACAGGCTGAAAATTTTTCATCTTCAACTCCAGTCTCAACCATTGTACTAGTCTCAAACACAGGATATTTTTAATCAGTGGATCAGCATGTGACCAAGTCCATGAAAAGGCTGACATCTGCCTGTGTAAGGACACCTTTATTGATGTGTATAATTAACACAGAAATATTCCAAACTGGAATGGTTTTAGTGAAAAATAAAAGGAAGGAAGGAAAGCAGGACAGAAGGAAAGGAGAGGGGAGGGAGGGAAGGAAGGAAGGAAAGAAAGGAAAAGAGAAAAGAAAGAAGAAAAAGGAGAATGAATTCACTCTCCTTTATGTATGTCTCCCTTTGTTCATACTGATTCTTGAAGCAAGGAATTGCTTCTATTGAAAGTATAAAACTCCTTTATTTATCACTATTTTGAATATTAAAGAGTGATTTCAGCACGAAAGTATACCAAAAGATTTTTTTTTTAAATTTTGTTCCATTTTTTCTACTCGTGGTCTGAGCACCATATGATCTTATAAATGGTCTACAAACCAAATGCTAAGTATTAAGGCAGACACATTATTAGAGAGACCCAGCAAATTATTCTTTGCTCTCTGATACTTCTTCAACTAGAGCATCCTCTTCATTTCAAATGGAAGATCTTTCTTTCAGTAAGAGTGATCTGACCTGTGTAAACTACCTAGCACAGAAGTCATATTTTTTTTTTCTTTTCAATTCCACAGAAGTTAATCGAAACACCTGAAGCTTTTGTGCTCAAAAATAATTAACAAAGTTATGTCTTGCCTTCTCAGTGCTTCTCAAATACTAAGTGACCAATGGCTACACAAGTGACCTTAAACATGAAAGCTCTATTCTTGTGCTGTCTCTTCTAAAATGCCATCATCTCTTAACTTATGTATATGCTTCATAATGCAGTTGAAAATAGAAATTATTTAAAAACTGTACCCTCAATTTTTTTAACTCTTCATACTACTATCACATCTATCAGGCATGTTTCTAAGATGTTTTTTCAGTTGGTTTTTGTTACTGTTACCCTATTACTTTTTAATGTAGCATCATGAGATACACCAAGGAGACAAATTCCACATTGTACACTGTGCATTTGGTATCAAGTCTGCATGTGGCAATAGTCCTCTCCTTGGGTCATCTGCTCTTAGAATCTCTTTCCTTTGATATATCCTGTGTACCCCAACAAATCCAATGTTTGTAACATACAACTTCATTATCCCAAAGATATTCAGTACCTTCTCATTGCCTAGAAAACAATGTGTAAAATTCTTAGCATAGTACTTTTGAAAATTATCACTATCCATGCTAGATCCCTAATCAATCACTCCAATTTGCTCCAAGTCTTCTAAATATATCTCAGTGTATTCTCTCCCTCCAAATTGAGTAAAATATAAATAAAACATAAATAGTATAAATAATATAATTAGAGTGTATATAGACTGCATTATCTATCTATCTATAATTGTTAGTACCTAACAGTTCTCATTATGTAGGAGGTATTTTTGAGCCCAGAGAACCAATCATGATGGATAATCTCATTATATTAAATTAATCTCTTCCTTCATTCTTTCTGTCCTCACTCCCACACTGTGCTTAGTAGAGATGATAACCCTTAGTAGATATCTATAATGTGTTTGAATAAGGAGTGAGGGAAGGAAGAAAGGGAGGGAGACAGAGAAAGGGAGAGAAAGAAGTCAAAGAAAGAAATCATGAGTAGATTATTATTGAAGAAAGGTAATTATTCTATTCATATATGTCAATCTGTCTTTAATAATATTTTTAAAATCTCAATATTTAATCGAATATGTTATGTATCAACAAAATATGTATTTATCATAAGGATGGGGAAAATAAATGGCTATTTTCCCTTTCAAAATCAGGAAGGAGAATTAAAATCAGTGGTAATTATTGATTCTTCCTATTAACTGAGAGAGAAAGCATATCAAGGTGGATAATTCCACTTTGGATCAAAAATGAAGGATGCCAATATAGACAGCTGACTGATAATCCTGTGCACCTTGTCAAAAGTCCTCAGGCAAAGATCCAAAGAAGAATCTAAGACTGTGCTAAAAATATCAGGACTGAAGCAAAATTGCATGTCATTTCAGTAATTCAAGCCACGTTCTTCAAAATTAGCTCCAGTTTTGACATTAAACCACCCCTATACAAACCCCATGATTCCTGAAGTAACTGACAAATATTCTCTTCCAGGCAATCCTCAGTAATTATTACCCTATTTGGAAACTAATATACTAAGAATAATATACTTTTAAAGTGAAATGCAAATTGCTTTAGAAATAAACAGTTTGACCATAAAATTATTTACTTTGAATCCAAAACCTGAGCATCACCCCTCTATTAAATCAACTTTTCTTATGAAAGAAAATCAGTGCTCCCCAAGAGTGATTCAATAGTGACTGTCCTTCTAGGTGCCAGCATCATGCCAAGGAAATAACAGACTCATGGCCCAGGCTGGCCAAAGATCAAATTTGACAACTATGTTAGGGCCATAAAGTGATACCTGGCTAACTTGTCTTTCTCTCTGCCACAATCACTTTTGTTATGCACACTTAAATGTTATGCATTTCGTGGACAATGTATTTACAATTTCACCCCAGATTTTCTTTCAGTTCCTTTATTGGATACAAAATATCTAAAACATTAAGTTTTCCAATCATCTTTCCTGTATTTTAATTTTTCTTCTAAGTAATGTTAAACAAAAACATTTATCTACAATGCATGCCAAGCTGCTTCAGTCATGTCCGACTCTTTGTGACCCCGTGGACTGTAGCCCGCCAGGCTCCTCTGTCCATGGGATTCTTCAGGCAAGAATGCTGGAGTGGTTGATCTTCCTGACCCAAGGATCAAACCTGAGCCTCTTGCATCTCCTGCACTGGCAGGCAGGTTCTTTACCACTAGCACCACCTGGGAAGCCCTTTATGTACAATGGTTTTGTCCTAATTCAGTTCCCAATAATTTGCTAATTTTCATTATGATTTCTTCAACTCACAAACTTTCATTTTTTTCATTTAAAAATATATGTGGTTTCTTAGTAGTCTTTTTGTTATTACTAAGTTATACTTTTGTTGAGAATATAGTCTGTGTGCTACAGACTCTGAGTTTTTGGAGTCGATTTATAATCTAACCTAGATTCTTAAAATACTCTTTTTTTAAATGTTTTTAAAATATCCTTTGTGTGCTTGATATTAAAATGTACACGTTCCTGTTTGGATATAAGCATAAGATAACTTATTAAGCTTGTTAATTTTGTTAATCGTGTCTCAACACACTTTAAATCCATACTTGAAAAAATCTGTTTCAGTTTCTTTATTGGAGAAACTTTTGAAAACACTCCCACTCTAATTTTGGAGTTGCCTCCCTCTCTTTGAAATCCTAATCATTTTCACTCTAAATATTTTGGGACATAACAATATACATTTGTTAGGTGCATACTAGTTGAGCACTTATTATTATACTGAATGAACTGAAAATTTATCATTCTATTTTGATACTATCCAGAAATATTTATCTTAATGCTCATTTCACAATAATTGAAAGACATTTAAGAGTTGCAGTTAAAACATAAGGAAACAAATTGCTGGAAATTAAAAGAATGATTATGTATGTTATATATGACAGAGAGACCTAGATCATCTATGTAGCTGTCTAGATTTATCTATGGGTATCTTTTTGTATATATTTTATATGAAGACCTCAGACTATTTGCATTTATAGTGATTAGTGATATACTAAATAATTTTAACTTGTTCATTTGTTCTAATTTTACTGGGCTTTTCTCTTTTCTTGCCTTCATTCTTTGCCTGAGTTTTAGGATATATTATTCTCTTTACTGCATTGTATGTTTTCTATGTATTATTTTGCTGACTGCACATTTTGATTAACATCTGCATATTTACTCTAGTTAACTCCTATTTCCTATTACAAAGTATTGCCCATTATTTACATTCATGTTATATGTTCATTATGTATTTAAATTTACCAACATGTTTACTAATGTCTTTGTTCATTCGCCCTTCTGACTTATCTGTTTTTTTCTATCTCGTTTGATTTTTATCTTCAAATATATATTTGGAAGTTCTTTCTGTGAAAGTTTCTTCTTCTCCTTCTCTTTTTGTCTATCTTAAAATGGCTCTTACTGTTCTTACTACTAATGATGGCAAATGTAGTATTGAACTGGCTCCTCCCAGATGTAACATGGCATTTGCATGAGGAATCACTTTTTGTGTTAACTTCTCAAATTGGAGAGCTTGAAGAAATGGTAAAATCGAACCAGACACCTGTGTAGGGCAGGTCTGTGTTTTTGATTTTTCACATTTTTAAAAATAATTCCATCTAAAGGTTAATCACCTGTTAAGAGGCAGGTGAGCATCCTGGTTTCCTTTTGCTGACATGTGGATTTTTACTAGTCTACTTTCTCCAAATATGTAATATTTTAGGATCCAGAACTGATGCCCAGATATCAGTTTCAACTGCTTTATTTCCCTCTTGATATGACTATTCAAATTATTTGATGACTAAGATGGGTAATTCTCCATCATGGCTTCACAAGGAAATTCATTTTATTAAAGACACGTCTAATTGTTCTAAAGCTCTTTCTTACACTGTACAAAAATGATTTTATTAATGGAACTGCTGTGATCCCTGTTCCTCCCAGATGTTTTTCCAAATCAACCATCAGGAAAACTCCCTGAATGTGTTTCATGCTCTTTTCATAATAGTTGAAAATCTTAATGTCCCGCACACCTGTTTGTCATTTAAACACATGCATGCACCAAACTCCACTGTACACATACACACAAACACAGGAAGAGGCTTTTTCTTAGGTTAAACATCTCTATGTCCTCAAACTTTCTGCCGATGAAGTAGTTTCATAATTCTCTTTTCATTCTGGTCAAGCTACCAGATTCATCATGGGCTGTCAACTTCTCTCTGAAAATTTAGATTTCTTAAATAAACATAGACCTCATAACTGATTTCTTTTTTTTTCTTGATATATTCTGAACAAATTTTTCAGTGTACACAGAGCATTATTAATTATAAGTACAATCTTTTTTTAAAAGTTAATTTATTTTTAATTGAAGGATAATTGCTTTACTATATTGTGTTGGTTTCTGCCATACATCAACATGAATTGGCCATAGGTATACATATATGCCCTCCGTCTTGAACCTCCCTATAAGAACAATCTTATACAGAAGACCTCTAGGAAGTTTTCATCATGATGTTTTTGGGTAAAGAGTTTCAATCATGCAAGATTGCCTCACTTGTTTTGACATCTGAGTTTATGAAATAAGCCTATTGTACCAACTTTTTTTCCTCAATTTTTTTCCATTTATTTTTATTAGTTGGAGGCTAATTACTTTACAATATTGTAGTGGTTTTTGTCATACATTGACATGAATCAGCCATGGATTTACATGTATTCCCCATCCCGATCCCCCCTCCCACCTCCCTCTCCACCCAATTCCTCTGGGTCTTCCCAGTGCACCAGGCCCGAGCACTTGTCTCATGCATCCAGCCTGGGCTGGTGATCTGTTTCACCCTAGATAATATACATGTTTCGATGCTGTTCTCTCGAAACATCCCACCCTCGCCTTCTCCCACAGAGTCCAAAAGTCTGTTCTGTACATCTGTGTCTCTTTTTCTGTTTTGCGTATAGGGTTATCGTTACCATCTTTCTAAATTCCATATATATGCGTTAGTATACTGCATTGGTCTTTATCTTTCTGGCTTACTTCATTCTGTATAATGGGCTCCAGTTTCATCCATCTCATTAGAACTGTACCAACTTTTAAGTGTCCTATGCTGTGCTCAATTGTTCAGTCATGTTTAACTCTTTGCGACCCCATGCACTACAGCCTGTCAGGCTCCTCTGTCCATGAGATTTTCTAGTCGTGAATACTGGAATGGCTTACCATTTTCTACTCCAATGGATGTTAAACCATGAAATCATAGACTTGTACAATACAATTGAAAGGGACATTTAAAACTATTCAGTTTAATAACTCATTGAAGTGTATTTTAACATGAATTCCTGCTAAACCAGATAATTGAAAGAGTGAATGGGTATAGAGGATATTTCAGAATTTATTGACAGGTTTCACATTAATCTCTATTGAAGTTCACTTTTGTTTCATCAATATATCACCATCTATGGATTATAGCAGATAACCTACAATTCTAAGTCTTTTGATTCAAAAGATTATTATATGTTTGATTTTCATTTCCATTGTATTTTAGTGCTTGTAGAATTTAATTAAGCCAATATGTTGTGATTTTTAAAGTTCTGATCCTAGACTATTAGTTTGGTGTACTACTAGTAACCTTGGTCACATAAGCCAACGTATACATGACAATACCGATTACCAGTCATACCAACCTAGAGAAAAAGTTTTATATCTGAATTGCCTGATTTTTCTTTCATTCTCTATACTTCTGCAGCTACAGCACAAAATCTAAATGCAAACAGATGAAGCTTAATTGTCTCAACAATTATTCAACAAAGAGCACAACTACTTCAATCTAATAAGCATACTGACATATAACATTACTGTTATCCTACAGAAACTTCTAAAATACTCCAGAAAATTGTGTGAGAAAAAACAGTGAGCTAGGGAGAAGGGCTGTCATGAAAAAATCTCTAATTGGGAACTATAGAAAGCGGATTCCCTTCACATCTTTTTTTCCCCTTTCACTTCCAGCCACAATTACAATGTCCTTCTAAGAGAAGGAAGCAACAGAAAGTTTTGTACTACAGAGCACCTTTATAGAGAGGATAAATGCAAGTTTTTCTTATGGTAAAGAAAACAAAATTCAGGAGTGCAATTCTGTAGGAAAGGTAATCATTTTTGTAAATGTTGATAGTAATCCATGAAATATTGGAATGGATTTTCTATGCCAAATAATAAAGTTAATTTGTATAATTTAAAAACTCAATTCTTTCTACTGTATATATATTTTAAATTTGAAATTTAAAACTTTAAAAATTAAACCCACTTAGAGGTTGATTCAGTTCAATTGATAATATAATTAACATAAGAAAATTAAAATGTCTCACAAGATCTAACCATGATAGATAGATTGATTAGATAGACTTTTTAAAGCATCAAATGCTAGAAAATTACACTGTCTCTAATAAGGAAAGCTGTTCACCTTTGCAAAAGATCTCATATTCAATGTTACATGAAAGAAAGTAGGTTTTGTTTTTGTTTCTACTGGTCAGTATTTTTTTTCTTATTAATCAAACCACTCACAACTATGTGTTGCTAAATAAGATAATTAATAATCATAATACCATACAATATGATTACATTATATTATAAATATTACTATATACATTTCCTTGCATAGAAAATTTTTTCTTAAATTCTAACCAACGTTCCTAGTTTCCCCTCTTGGCAAGACTGACTCATCTTTCACTAGGATTTTTAGTAGAAAAATCCTTTTAATATCTGTAGATGTAAGGAACCCTAATAAATCTTTTCTTCAGAAATATGTCATTTGCTTTCCCCTCTTTTTAACATATTATCTGACATAGCATTGAGCCAGTTTTTTGCAACAGGCTCTAGTTTTGTCTATTATTTATGTGAAATTATGGTGTTGAGATCTGAACCCAAAGCTCTAGGTCTCAGCAAATAAGGCAAAACAAAATTCTCATCTTTGGCATTGTAGACACTGTATTTATAAGGAATTCAGACTTACATATTAATTACTTTTGGCCACGTTTTACCATTCATATATTGAGTTTAATAAATTTAAAATTATAATCCACTCTAAAACTACAATGTCTAAACCACAAGCTCCTTTAACCCTTTCTGAATATATTTCCAGGGTGGTAGAGTAAGTCTACTAACTCTGGCCTGCTCCAAATAAGTGAACCTCTCTGAACCTCCACTAGTGCATAATTAAGGAAAATACACCCACCTAATAGTGTAGTTAAATAAAGAAAATTGGATAATGAAATTCTCGGTGTTATGCCTAGCACATATTGAACACACGAATTAATTATGCACGATAACCTGGTACTTTAAGCTAGGTAGCTATGTGCATTATAATTAAGGAGCACATAGGCAAAGCTTTTAAATGTTTCCTAATGAAATTTCCCCTTGTTAGATCTGGCTCATCATTCCAGTCTATTAGACATCTTTTTGAATACAGATTCTGTTATCCAGCAAGTGCATTCTTTCCACTTTGGTGTCATCTGTAATTTTGATAATCATGTTTTTCTAAACTTGGCTACAGTGATTGACAACACGAGGCATGACAGAGCCTCTTCTCTATGTAGTCAGCCACATATAATCCTGCCTAATTGAACTCCTAGCCAGGATCTGTGTCTACAGCTTTTCATGAAAATATCATAGGAGAAAATGTCACCTGCTTGCTCATGTCCAGATATACAGTCTCCTGCTCTACTGTCCTAATGAGCTGTCATGAAATGAAGGTGCCTTAGCTTGACATGTCTTGTTTTTGCAAACTCTGGCCACTCTTGATAAAGGCTTCTTCTGGAACTGGGATTTTCTTTACTTGAATGTGACTTCACTGGCGTGACCTACAGCTGGAGGTCTTCACCATCTATCAAAGTCCTGTACAGCCGGGGGAATGTCAAGGGAACAAGTTTTGTCATAAAACACAGGGCCCTCCATCCTCATGTCCATGTTCACCTCAGTCCTATCTCTTTTTAATGTATGAAACTATCCCCGCTACACCAGTACAGCATTTTCAAAGTTGTCCAGGTCAACAACCACTTCCATAAACTTCTCACTATGTTCAGAGATCAACTGTCTGGACCCGGACACCTGAATTCATATTTAGGTGTATGGTTAATCTGGAGGCTTATATTCCCTTTTGTCAATATTTGGAGAATATATATTTAAACACAGGCAGCTCAGCTGGGTGCTCTGTGATGACCTAGAGGGGTGGGATGGCAGAGGAGTGGGTGGAAGGGAGGCCTTTTAAGAAGGAGGGGATATATGCATACTTATAATTGATTCACATTGTTTTATACCAGAAACTAACACAACATTATGAAGAAACTATTCTTCAATTAAAAAACAATGTATAGCACTCAAAAGCCAGAATATGAAATGAAAATAATGATCCTTTGTGTGCTTTCCTGGCACCTACTACTCTATGCTATCCACAGAATTTCTTTCCTCCTGTTAATTCTTGCTCTAAAGCAGTGCAAGTGAAGGGCAGTAGTTATCTTGATGGAGAAACTTATCTCTGGTATCTCCTTAATAGGTGATATTAAGGACTATCTTTAACATTTTAATCTAGACCAAAGAAAGGTCCCTGCAGTAAGCAGAAAAAGTAAGTTGATACCAAAAGATCCCAACCCCTGTGGTATGCACACCTTCTCCCAGAGAGTCATTCAAACACTAATCTAAGTAGTGCTGAGGATGGATTTCACTGATATAATTCAGAGCCCAAGTCAGTTGACCTAAGATATACTGATTATCTGGGTGGGCTTGATCCATTTTAAAGCAGACAGTTGTCTCCAGCTCATCAAAGAAAAGGAAGTCAGGGAGACATGCTTCAGTTGGCCTAGAAGGTATATACACACACTGTAAATTGCTATGGGGGCCTCATGGCCAGGAAGCACAGATGGGCTCTAGATGTTAAGAGCAGTCAACACCAGCAGACAAAGGAGGCAAGGCAATTGATTCTAGCAACAACCAGTGATCTTGAAAGAGAATCCTGAGCCCCAGTGAGAATGATAGATCAGACAAGCACCTTGATGTCAGCCTGCTGAGTCTGTGAACAAAGAATCCATTCATGCCATGCCTAGAGTTCTCCCTACAGAAACTGTGAGACAATAAATCTGTGTTGTTTTAAGCCACGCTGTTTGTGATAATGTTAGGCAGCAGTAGAAAACAAATATAACATAAGTATCATAAGCACATGACTCAGTGAATTTTCACTAAGTATAACCAGTATCCAGAACAAGAAATAGTACAATACAACATCTCAGAATTTGCCTCCATACCCCACCCTCCTCTCCCCATTCTTCCACTTCTGTCTCCAGGAATAACAACTGCCCTGACTTTTAATTGGGCTTCCTAGGTGGCACTAGTGGTAAAGAATCCACCTGCCAATGCAGGAGACACAACAGACGTGGGTTTGATCCCAGGGATGGGCATGTTCCCTGGATGAGGGCATGGCAAGCCACTCCAGTATTCCTGCCTGGAGAATCCCATGGACAGAGGAGCCTGGCAGGCTATGGACCATAGAATTGCAAAGAATTGAATGTGACTGAAGCAATTTAGCATGCATGTGTGACTTTTAACAGTATAGAGTCTTTTAGTCTTAAGTATTTTGTGTAAATGAGATGATCATTACATGCTCATTTGACTTCTTTAATTCAACAATATTGTTGGGTAAGGTTTATCTGAATTGTTACATAGAGGAGTAGATGCTTCAATGTCATTGCTGGATAATATTCTATTATATGCATAAACCACAATTTACTTATTCATTTGTTGGTTATATGAGTAGTGTCCAGGGCAGGTCTATTGCAAAGTATTTTAGGATTTGTCTTTTGGTATGCATGATAATTTGGTTTCAAATGAAGAGAAGTGAAACTATCAGTCACTCCAGAAAACTGGATAAAGAGATATAGTTGTGAGAAAAGACATTTTTATGTTGTAGATGACTACTATATTCTAGATGTGATCTTGATCAAGTTACTTAAATATTCTTTACTGAGGTTCTACATTTCTAAAATGCAGTATACTCAAAACATAATCTCTGACTTCCCTTAAGGATTACATCCTATGTTGTCCAGTACAGTAGCCACTAGCCACATGTGGCCACTTAATGTAAATTATTGAAATTTAATAAAAAAACCAAGTTTCTTGGTCACATAAGCCATATTTCAATTACTAAATAAGTACACGTTATTGGACAGCACTGTATGTATATGGGATATTTAAGCCACACCAGCATTTTCAAATAGCTCCTCAATAAATGATAATGTGCCATGTGTGTTTTCCATGCAATCCCATCAAAATTTTGAGACATTCATTCTTCCACCCAAAAAATTTCCAAAATTACTCTGGCATCCACAGATGTGATCTCAATGATGCTCCTGTAAGTTTTGTCCAATACTTTGAGGTTATCTTTTATTTTTCCTGGTCTTTCTCCTTTTGGTAATAGAGTGAGATCGATGGCATGGGGACAGGCAACTGCTATGGCTTCTTTTACCTCGCCTCTCTGCAGAGGTCCCTGGAAGTTTCATCATGCCAGACCACAATGAATTGAGACTGACTTTTAGACTCTGAAGAAAAAAAATCCCATTCCTGCTCATCACTAAACACTCCTCTTTCCCAACTTTGTCAGAGGTGTCCTGTAAATATCTCACAGAATCATATGAACAGCACTCTTCAGTTTCTCCCTTGAAAATTCCACATCTCCATTAAATTCAGGGACAGGATCTTTGGGAACGACTTCAGGATAATTTTAAGAATCACCAAGCTGTCCTCAAAATGCTCTTTCTTTTTGCAATGGATATTTCTTTCCTTTAACTTATCTTTGTTTTCCAGGTGGCCTGTATATATATATATATATATATATATATATAAACATACACACATACACACACATAGTAGAGTATTACTCAGCAATAAAAAAGAGTGAAATAATGCCACTTTGTCCCAAGTGGCACAGTGGTAAAGAATCATCCTGCCAAGCAGTAGACACGGGTTCAATCCCTGTGTTGTGGATTCCTTGGAGAAGGAAATGGCAACTCGCTCCAGTACTCTCGCCTGGGAAATCTCATGGACAGAGGAGCTTTGTGGACTATAGTCCATGGGGTCGTAAAGGGTCAGACACGACTGAGTGACTAAACAATAACAACAATGCCACTTGCAGTAACATGGATGTACCTGGAGAATATCACAGTAAGTGAAATAAATCAGAGAAAGACAAATATCAAATGATATCATTTATATGTGGAATCTTAAAAAAAATGATACAAAGGAATTTATTTACGAAACAGAAATAAGCTTGCAGATATAGAAAGCAAACTTATGGTTACCAAAGGGGAAATTAGGGGGGATAAATTAGGAGTTTGGGATTAACATATACACACTACTATATAGAAAATAAACAAGGACCTACTGTATAGCACAAGGAACTGTATTCATTATCTTGTAATAATTTATAATAGAAAAGACTCTAAAAAGAATAGGTGTATACAACTATGTATAACTGAATCACTTTGCTGTATACCTGAAACATTGTAAATAAACTATACTTTGGTTTAAAGAAAAGCTTATAATAAAAGAAATAGTGAAATCCATGGCTGATTCATGTCAATGTATGACAAAAACCACTACAGTATAAAAAAATAAAAAGAAATAATGAAGCTGAAAAATAATTATCTCTCCTCCTATGTATTTGTATTTCATTTTGTGATTTTTCTCTTTAACAGCTATGTAGCTATTATTATTATTATAGCATTTGTTTTATTAGTGATGTTTACTATGTGAAAAATACCATTATAGGTGCTACAGGAGTTGAAAATGTCACAGCCTTTGTCATTGAAAATTTATAGGAAGGTAGAGAAAATCTAATCTCAAATAATTATAATCTAAGGTAGATAATTATATTGCTGGCAGTTAAACATGTTTATCTCCATCATTAATAGGAAAGTAACAGAAATCAGCAACATCACCATCTGGTCTTATTTTGCCTTTTTCTTTTTTTTTATCTTCAGAACTATTCATCTGTACAGGAAAGGAAGCAACATGTACACATGATGCAATGCTAAGGGAAACTAAATATCATATTTGATTTTCTTTTTCTGTCCATGCTACCTGAAATTCTCAATTTCATTTTGAGGCTATGTACATCCATAAGACTCTTACTGAAACATAAAAATGTCATTTGGGAGTTGACAGATGAGAAGGTTTTTGATGATCCATTGGTTTTTCCTGAACTCCAGTAAACAGAAGGGATTCACAGAAAGTGAAAAGAGAGAGTGATGGACATGGAAGGAACAGGTGGGTAGCACTGGATGGATGCTCATACCTAGGTGGGCTGGGACTTCCCAAGGGCCCAGAGTCGAAGAAGAGTTGAAGAGAGAGAATGAAGGAAGAGAAGTATCTCCGGATGTGGTGATGGCTTAATGACATTGTGAAAATCCATTTCATTTGCCTACATGCTTGTTATAGTCTCTTCCTGTCATGTTTCATATACTTCCCTCTTAGACATCCTCACGAAATGATTCCCATTTAAAATCTAAAGGTCCTTGGCTCAGTGCTCTATAGTGACCTAAATGGGAAGGAAAATCATAAAAGAGGGGATATATGTATATGGACAGCTGAGTCACTTGGCTGTAGAGCAGAAACCAACAACATTGTAAAGCAACTATAATCCATAAAAATTAATTTAAAATAATAATAAAATAAAATCTAAAGACCACATAGGAAAGATTTTCTCAAAGCGCATGAGGTATTGTGAACCCCCCAAAAGACTTACAGAAATAATTTGGTAGAAATGTGTTATTTGGAGGTTGGAAAACAATGTGAAATCACATGACGGACATGCATCACATCCAGAATTCACATTCTTGTGTAAGGATTTTAAGATTGTACCAATATGCAGACAGATTATGAAGGAAGAAAAAAACATGTTAAGAGAGGGAGAGATTATTCAAGAAAGAGTTTACTGAGCTGTTCTTATTGAAATAAAAGAAATGGAGAGTTCTTTAGGTTAAAGCGGAGCTTAGACTAGTTCATAGTGGCTATGAAGCTAGAGCCAAGACAATCTTAAACTGTATGTCTTAAGATATAAAAATGCTGCAGCAACATCTCTGAAGTAATCAGTCACGTTCACGGTCAAGATGAACTATATACACAAACGTTACATCACGTATCATAAGCTCTTTGACTCTCTTTACGTCTATCAGAAAGTTTTCCTTTAATGCCTAGTGTAGCACATAAACACGCAGACAATGTGTGGAGCTTTTAGCATAATGTACAGCCTCAAACATTTTGGTCATATTACTATTTACTACTGCTGACATATATCCCAGAGTCTCAGAGTTTCATTCAGAGACTGACAGCATCAGAATCACCTGAGAACTTGTCAGAAATGTAGTCTCAGGACCACCACTCCCAATCCCCATCCTGAAGCCTGCTTATCTGAAAATCTGGAAGAGAAATCCAGAGACTTATGTTTAATAAGCCCTTTGCTATCCTGATGCATGATACTGACAAAGACAATGATACTTACCACTCAGTAGTATTTCATCAGTGTGAAAAGAGAAGTGTGATTAGAAAAACAAAATAGATTCTCAACAGTCCTTTTACCATGAAGCAAAGGTTTATAGGTGGTTTCTCATCTCCTTCATGCCTCCTATAAAGCATTTCCCACCACACTTTTATGCAAAAAACCATTTAGACTCAGTCACTATAATTATATAATTTTTAAATAACAATTTAAAAATTGGCTTCTTCTGAAATAATGAAAAATTAAATTACTATATGATCTAATAATTCCACTTCTGGATATTGACCCCAAAGAACTCAATTAAAAGCAGGGATTCAAAGAGGTATTTGTGTACCCATGCTCACAGCACTATTATTTATAATAAAAAATAAATTTAAACAATTGGTTTCTATCTCCAGCCTCAGATCTGCATTCCATTTTTTAAAAGTAACCCCTGCTTACCCATATTATCTAAATTCTTGTTTTCTCTGTTGAGATTGTCCTCATGTGGGGAGCTATGAGGTATGGAAGAAGCAGTTGACTTGTGAATTTGAAGACATTACATGTTGCTTTGACTGAAAATAGTCTGTAACTCTGGAAACCTAACTGTGAACACGTAGCCTGGATTCTGTCATCCATACAGTAAGGGAGTTGAATAAATTATCTCTAAGGTTCCTTCTAGCACTAAACTTATGACTCTGTATCTCATATTAAAACCTAGATCCTCTTTTTTCCTAAGGTAACTAATAAAATTATCTGCCTTAAAAATCAAATATATGAAAATATTCAATACCTTTTAGCAGTTGCCTTTTAGAGGTTAGAACAATCACTCCATGTGCTAAAGGCTCACTCTGACGAAGATCACATGGTTAGTGAATAGTTGTGTGTGTGCGCTCAGTGGTCTGACTCTTTGTGACCCCTTGGACTGTAGCCCACCAGACTCCTCTGCCCATGGGATTCTCCAGGCAAGAATACTGGAGTGGGTACCCATTCCCTTCTCCAGGGGATCTTCCCAACCTAAGGATCAAACCCGCGTCTCCTGTGTTGTAGGCAGATTTTTTATCATCTGAGCCACCAGGAGAGCCCCATAGACAACAAATGGGTGCTAACTGGACCAAGGACTCACACACGACAACCTGGAGAAATGTCACCATTGGTACCATTGGTTAAAAACTCCAAGAAAATTTTCATGGGAAAATCATGCCAAGACAAGCTTGGTAAAATGAGAACTTTCAATTCTTAGAAAGAATGTGTCACCTACCATGCTTCTGCAAAATGGTAACCAAATGTATTTCTCCCCAAATACTGCGTAACTGATGCACCTTTGACAGGGCACCTTTGATGCCCATGACAGCATCATGGGCAAATGTGATCTCCAATCAGAGTATTCCATTTCACCTACCATTGTAGAAAAGTTTATTTTTAAATGGAAATAGCAAATTGCAGTAGCAGTTATCAAGTATTTACTATATGACAAGCACTGTTTGTAATGCTTTAAATGTATTTACTCAATTTATCCTTATAACAACACTTTGGTGTTGGCAAAAAAAAAAATCCTAATTGTCTAGGTAAGAAAATTGAATCATAAATCTAAAAATTAAATAAAACTTCAAATTAATTAATTAATTAAAAATAAACATACGCAAGTCAGGAGCTGAGAAATCCAAGAATCCTGCATTTTGGCTCCTGGTTTCCAATTCTCAACCATTACCCTCTATTATTTATTGAGATAATATAATTACTTAAAAAAGACTGACTGGGACTGTTCTGGCAGTCCAGTAGTTAAGGCTCCATGCTTCCAATGCAGGCAGCATGGGTTTGATCCCTGATCAGGGAACTAAGATCCCACATGCTGTGTAGCATATAAATATGCTAAAAAAAAAAAAAACTCTCAAACAAATTCTACGAAGCTATTATGACTCTGAGGTTCAAAAGTATAATACCTTCCCACTTTAGGGGTAAGACACAGTTGTTGCTAAAGAAGATGCTCTTTCCAATCTTTCTCTAATCAAATCTACCATTTAATATTCCTTATAGGGTTAAGAGGGCTTCCCTGATAGCTCAGTTGGTAAAGAATCCGCCTGCAATGCAGGAGACCCTGGTTCGATTCCTGGGTCAGGAAGATCCACTGGAGAAGGGATAGGCTACCCACTCCAGTATTCTTGGGCTTCCCTTGTGGCTCAGCTGGTAAATAATCCACCTGCAGTGCAGGAGACCTGGGTTTGATCCCTGGGTTGGGAAGATCCCCTGGAGAAGGGAAAGGCTACCCACTCAAGTATTCTGGCCTGCAGAATTCCATGGACTGTATAGTCTATGGGGTCACAAAGTGTCAGACACGACTGAGCGACTTTCACTCACTCACTTATAGAGTTAAGAAGAGTAAGATTCCTCTGTGAATGTTTCGCTGTTATATTTACTATTTTCACATCTTGGTCTTATACATTATTTTGTAATGTGTTTTAAGCAGTACTTGCATTTTGAAATATTACTCTTATGTTTCTTGAAGATGTAGAGTATTCCCAACTCTGGAAGATAAGAAAAAATCCAGTGTTTTTTTTTTTCACCCCAAACCACTGGTCTATTCACTTTGACTATTGCCAGTGAAATCTTCCTCACTAACTCCTCCTCCTTATCCAGATCTCCTAAAGACAAAAATAGGTTTACATTGTATAAACTTGTTCCTTCTCACCTTCCAGCCACAAAATAAACACACCCACCCACACACACACATACTCTTTCTTTATCCAACATGCACACAGATGCACACACATATTCATACCCAAGGAAGATAAACTAAAAAGGAATGCAGAAAACAAGTAGATTAATATACACATTATTTCTTCTGTACATATTGTCTGGTTTCATGCAGCCTATTTGGTTGCTTACCACTAAAGAGGTGTACTCTGATGGTACACATACAGCATAGGCCAATCTGACAAAGGCCTGAATTAAATATGCAGTTTGGATGAGACTGCCCATAGAGACATGCCCTCAATTTCAGCAACAATGAAAGCATCCACTTCTGGGAAAAGCACAATTTTCAGTAAGTGCAAAAAACATGTGCATTTGGCATTGGAAGCGGAAGATAAAAAGAAAATAAACAAAATAAAAACAGAAATTTCAGTAAATAAGCATAGCTCAGTGGTGGGTAATTAAAGGCAAAGTGATATTCAGGGACCATGCGCAGGTAGGTGTTCAGCATAATGGAAAGCCAGCAGCCATGATAGAGTCCCCCTAAGTAGTTTGGTTGTTGGAGTAGATAAAGAAATTGCCAGAATCAAAGAAGCCCCTATCTGGCAGGGACCAGAATATTTTGTAGCTTATCAAGGAGGATGGCAATGAATTAATGAGCTACTACTTATTGAGTGCTTATTATATTTGAGCGCTGAACTTAATAGTTTATATTCATGTAATACTTATGAGATAAGATTATTTAATCCATTACAGAAAGTAGGAAAACAAAGTCCAAGTACATTAAATTTATGGTCACACAGTAAGGAGATAATTAGATTTACACTCCTCTTTCCTAGCAAAAGGTTGATTATTGAGAGATGACTGCCTGGCCAGAGGCTACATTTCCCAGCATCCTTTGCATCTAGCTGAGTGCATAAGACTAGTTCTCATTAGAGGCAAGTGAATGCAAGTGATCTGTGCCCTTCTAGGTCAAAGAATGTAAGTAGTCAATGTACATTCTCCACCCTTTCTTTTTAATTTTCTGGCCGTGGCAAATATCTCTGAGTCCCTAACTATGGTAGCACAACCAAATGAAAGAAATCTGGCCTTATGCATCACCTGGTTGAAAGTCTTCCTTAAATATTCCTATTTAATTATTGTACTAGAAAAAAATTTTATATTGAGTTTCGGTTCTTATCAGTATGGTATTTATCTTAACGTATAACAATACAGTCTTCTTAACCACTGAGACAGACTCTACTAATAAAAAAAACTAGAATATATTGAGTCAGTACCTGTTTTGAGGGGTTGTTATGAGAACAAATTTTAACACGTTTGTAGAAATCTCTTTGTACAAAGTATATACATAGGTAGCATCATATGTATTTAGAATTACTGTGATGATCACTTTGTAGCTTTACTTTAAATGTATTTTTAAATTTTAGACTGAAAGATGAAGTTTGTAATTATCAGTAAAGATGGAAATGGAATATTAGAAGAAGCGGATAACTTGTTTGTTGATGGCATTGGGAACAAACCCAAGTCCTTAATTAAGGACTGCTCTTTTCCTTCAATACCATGACCCTCCCTGAAGAAGAACAGAGAGAAAACCCAACACTTCTTCATTTGTCAACCAGTATGGAGTTTAAAAGCATGGCTGAAGCCCTGAGGAATGATTTAGAACCTCATTCACTCTAGCTGGGATTCAGGATCAAGAATGAGTCAAAAAGGAAGGCTGGTGAGATGAAGAATTACTTAAATTCCTCCAACATGAAATTAGGATTGGGGTTGAATTGCCAGTACAAGTCAAAGACTACAGTTTTATAAATAGTAGGACTCCAGAGGCTCAACCTTTCAATTAGTTTTGCATATATACTTCTTTCATCTATGAACTTGGGAATAGCACGGAGACAGGAAATCACTTTGTCAGGAATTTAAAATCACCAATAAACATCCTTGTAACAGATCATCTTTACCTAGGTAAAAATTGCCCAAGTAGGAATGTCATCATTCTAGACCACCAGCATTCAACAGAACTTTCTGCAAGGATGGAAATATATTTACACTATTAAATATGTTAGCAAACAGCCACATGTGGCTACTGAGCATGTACAATGTGACTAGTGAACATGAGGGAATAATTTTTAATTTTCTTCAACTTTAAATTTAAATAGTTACATGGAGATAGTAGCTATAATACTGGACAGTGCAATTCCAGAATTACAGGCATTATTCTAATAAAGAAACTGGATATTTAACACAAATCTACATGTGAATTAGGAAAACACTTGAAATGTGCAGGGGAAACAGACAACATTAAAGAAATACAACATTTGAAGAACTGAAGCTATGTCTACAGATAAATGTAAACCAATTCAGTCTAAAAGGTCAAATCTATGTCCATGGAGTGAGTATGAGAAGTGCAAACAAGGCAAGTTGAAAGGATCTAACGCCTGGCTATGTAAACAAATTTGATGTTTCAAATCCTGAATCAAGTGTTCAGTTCTTTTTGAGCTCCCCCAAACTCCATCTATGCCTTTATTCAGCACTAGATCCCAGTTAGTAAATGAATTTGCCTTCAATGTCCATGGGAAGATAGAGGTCATAAGATGCAAACTCCTTCAGTTTTTCTTCCTACTCTCTTAAAGTTGTTTTAAAATGCTCTCTCTCTTTTTTTTTTTTCCCCAGAGAAAAACATACTGCCATGTGATAGTAAGAGACATCAGTTCAATCCCTGGGTAGGGAAGATCCTCTGGAGGAGGGCATGACAACCCCTTCCAGTATTCTTGCCTGGGAAACCCCATGGACAGAGGAGCCTGGAGGGCTACAGTCCATGGGGTCGCAAAGAGTCGGACACAATTGAAGTGATATAGCATGTAGCATGCATGCCAATTGTTTTATCTCCTTCATTTACTTTTGACCTCACTAACATTTGCTTTCTCAGGGGCCATCAGATTAAGCTGGCTTGCTTTTGTGACTGGAGTCTTTATCTCTGTTAATTTTTTTCTAGTTAAGTTTATAAATATACTCAAAGATTATAATTATTAAAACCAACCAACCAACAATATCTTCTTTGAATTACTGCCAGTTGTCATGTATGTAACATGTTCATTCTCTTACCTCCTTCATCCTTTTAAGTCATATCTTCAGAGCCTTCCCTGCAAAATTAATGACTTTCCTCTTTCAAAGTTCAAACTGTCCATAACAACTTAGATTGTAAAGCACACGATTTTCTTTAATAATACCTATAATTGATATGTGTTGAAGATGACAAGTTTCAGAAACATGGAGCATAAATATGCATGGTTCAGTTGACAGATGCACTAAAATGCCAACTTTTATCAGAGAAACTCTTAATTTTATCTCTCTCTGAATGACTGAAATACTTTTGCTATCAGTTGTATTTACTCTAAAGGACTGTATGCCTTTTTCATGGCATTTAACTTTATTAAAAATGTTCTGAAATAAAATGCAATTTTTATGTTACAAAGAAAACAGTACTACCTGGCATATTAACAAAAAGCTACTAAACTTATTTCATGGAAAGATTTTGAGATTTAGTGACAGAATAAAACAGTTTTACTGTGGCAGCATAAAAAGACCTGCAAAAGGAAACTCAATCTTCTGTTTCAAGTTGTATGTTTATCCAATGGCTTAAATGTCTTCATATGATATGGGAGACTTTGGTACATAGAGTAATACAGTTGAGGAGATGCTAAAACCACTCGTATTAAAATTTGGAGCATGAAAATATTCATGGAATACTTTGGGTCAGGTCTATGATACAGAATAGAGGTCATCTCAACAATTAAAGACTACTCTTTATATATTTGAGATCTCAAGTAATTGATTTCTATTGGAAAGTGTCATAAATATTACACTAGTAGTTGTTGGTAAGCAAGAACATTTTTTTCAATCATGTTTTAATATTTTATGTTCTTCTAAAAACAGAGATTGCAAATTAATAGAAAAACTATTGAGAAACCAGAAAGATGAGTTGAAATCATTTAAAAGTAAAAGCCTCAAACTTGAGCACTATTAGAATATAAACGAAACCACAGTGAGCTTGAATCCAAGTTGAATTTTACATCCTAGGAAAAGAAGGATAAAGGGATTAAAAGGATTTATTCAAAGCAATAAGTAATTTAGCAGCTGAATCAGGAACACAGCAGTTAAAGAACCAGCCAGACAGGGGCATACCTTTATTGCCTATTTATACATGGTGCAGGATGTGACTTTATTTGGAAATAATACTGGTGTAGATATAATCAAGTTAAAATGAGATTATACTGGATAAGGGTGCATGTGCTTCCGTGTTCAGTTGTGTCCGACTCCTTGTGACTCCAAGGACTGTAGCCCCCCAGGCTCCTCTGTCCATGGGATTTTTCAGGAAAGAATACTAAAGTGGGTTTTCATGCTCTCCTCCAGGGGATCTTCATGACCCAGGGATCAAACTGAGTCTCCTGTGTCTCCTACATTGGCAGGTGGGTTCTTTACCCATTGAGCCATCAGGGAAGGCCCGTGCTAATATAACAACAGTTTAAATAAGACACAGAGTGTTGGATTGCTCAGGTTTACAGGCGGATCACCTTTTATCATGTTATAAGTAAAGAATACCTTCTAATAGGAATTAAAACTGTTCCTTGTTGGGTGACTTAGCTATATCACATGTTTTTGCCATTCAAATAAAACAAACTGCAGCATGTAATTAAAGTCAACGCCATCAACAATGAGAGCCATCCAGTTCCCAATTCCCTGAAGTCCACGGTCTTGGATAAAATTTAGTCATCAATAAATTACTGCAGTGCTATTTTACATTATTATTTTTTCAATTAATTTTTATTGGAGTATGCTGTTTTACGTTAAATTTAAAATCTCATCTGTTTAGTATCACTTCAAATCACTTACCTGAAGTATACAATAAAGCTAGAATAAGGGAAAACAACCAAGAAATGGGGTTTTTTAAAAAATTTCTTCCCCCTGTCCAAGTTATTGGACTAGTAAGTAAAACTGCTTCTGTAAAAAAGTTTCTTGTCAAATGTGTGACTTATCTCATGAATTAAGAATACATATATAGTGTTCATCTCTTCTTTCTTTAGAAAACATGTATAGAATAAAAACTAGTATTTAAATCTAAAAAAATAGAATCTTAATTTTGGATATGACCAGACTTAGACATTGAAAACTTTATTTCAGAGACTCAGATTTTACTTTTTAGATTTAAATATTAGTTTTTCCCCCATGCATTTTGTTATAAGATAAAAAAGAGAGAAGAGATGGACACTAGAGTCAATCTATGTCTCTATCAGCCTTAGATATGGACACTGATAGTGAACACTGTCATAAATGTGCCAGACAGGGTAAGAAATACTTTTTTGTGTCTGAGAAAGTTTTCATGGACATAGATCCAAAGCTGTGTCCAAAAGGTTAGCAAAGATGTGCAGCTACCATCTAGGTACTTTGAAACAATGTACATGAAAAATCAGTAAGTTAGTAAATTAATTTGTAGAATGCCAAAATGCTCACATAGGCAAGTATTTTTCTCTCTAGCACAAAATTTCCATATGCATTTCTTACTTGAGATGAAGAACATACAAAAAAAATACAATCACTATGGCTACTATTATTTAATAGTAGTAGTAGTAATGGAAGCAGCGAAGAATTATGTTGTGCTAGTAGGTTGGTTTGGTTCAAATGTTTTTCATATATCAAGTCATCTAATCTTTACAGTAGACCTATAAATATACTAATAGTCTCAATTCCATTTTATATTGGAAGAAACTGAGGCAAAGAAAGTTTCAATGATTTGCCCAAAGGCATAGAGCTATTGAGAATGGAAAATGGGATTTCAATCCAGCTGATCTGGGCTCCAGAATCTATGCTCTTAACTGCTATTTCATATAGCAGTCTATTAAAAAAGAAAAGTATATTTTAACTTTGTTGTGGATATCTGACACATAAAGCAGCAGCACCTGAGACCCAAGCAGGTTCATATTTCAAAAAATATTCTGGGACTTTAAAGTTGGGCCTAGATCTTCCATGTGTTTTTTGATCTATACTGAATTTTTGGACTTCATGAATATATTTCAGTTTCCATGTAATTTACCACCTTGGTCCCAGAAACATGGGCAATATCAAGACAGGATAGAAAACTAATTTAACAACAAGAGATAATGTGTGTCAGAGAGACACACAATCTCTCACAAAAATAAAACACACACATATTATTTATTTTTCTTCCCCCAAGGACACGCTATTCACACACTTAGAATATTCTTTGGGGTCTTTCTTAAAGGAGAAACAGTAGGTGCTTTGCTAGTGCCTTTATGCAAATTAGAAAAGTAAACCAGTCTCAAGACACTGTATTGCATTTACTGGACATTTGTTGCAATAAACTGGTTGTTTTAGAACAAGACTCATGGCTTCTGTCAGGGCATTCTTGCAAAAAATATTTGCATTGATGATGTATGATGCAAATGCCCATCCTCACACTGTACCATGGGGTACTGCACAACCCATGAGGTAGGACTCAGAGGCACTGAGTCCCCAGCCACCAAGGGATCATTCTCAGGAGGCAGAGAGGCAGCAATCTTACAGCTGAGATACAAGGATTCCATTCTGGGAATTTGTTCCCTGGAACTTTAGCTCCTGTTTTCAAAATCATTACACCATTAGCTGGAAGTAATCTATGAGCATCAGTAGTGGTGAGTTGGATGTCAGGCAAGTTCTTGATCACCTCATCTCCTTGGTGACTTCTCCCCGAGAGTGCGTACCTGTCTTCATTGGATTTCGCACATTGGCTAGGAATTCCTTGTGTACACTGACTAGTTTAAAGTGTCAATAGCTCAGTCATGTCTGACTCTTTGCGACCCTATGGACTGTAGCCCACCAGGCTCCTCTGTCTGTGGGATTCTCTAGGCAAGAATATTGGAGTGGGTTGCCATTTCCTTCTCCAGAGGATCTTCCCAACCCAGGGATCCGACCCCGGTCTTCCACATTGCAGGCAGATTCTTTACTATCTGAACCACAGGGAAGGGCATAAGGGTCACATCCTGGGGATGGAGGCTAACCGACCTCTCTAGGGTGTCATTCTCTCTCTCTTCTCCTTCTTACTCATCACTCAACTAATGTTCTTTGGTCCTTGCTGTTTCAGAGTAGTAATTTTCAGATACCGAATGGAAAGCTGTTTCCCTTTTTTAACCTTGATGCATATCAGGTGGGCTAAGTATTTTTTAGATGGTTTGGTAGTGTTTTTGTGTGTTTCATCTGCTGTTTTAATACCAGACAGCTAATTATCCCAGAATCCAGGTTGCAGCCATCAAGGGCACAGTCAGTGGTCAGCCACAGTCCCGAGCTTTCTGCCATGTCTCTGAAGTCACATGACCAACATTCTTAAAGTCTCACATGGTTCTTCCCTCCCCACTCTCTCTCTGAATGCATTTAATTTGGTATCACTGAAAGAGAGCCTCAAGATCCCTGTTGCTGAGCAGGTTTTATTATAAACACTGACATCAAGTCAACAAAATCAGTTTAGTTTGCTATGTGTGGGCATGTAGGTAAATATTCTATTTTTTATGCGTACTTGGAAAAAGGCCCACACACATATGTCTGGTCCTGTTTGTCACGAGGCAGGAAGTATGATGTATAAATATAGAGTGTCACTATCAGATAGCTATATTTTGACCACAGTTTTTTTTTTTTCCCTCTCTTTGTCTCAATCCAGTATGGCCCCTATGGCCTCAAATTCAAAATTAGCAATTAAAAAGAGTTTTAAAAAGACAGTTCAGTTCAGTTCAGTCGTGTCCGACTCTTTGCGACTCCATGAATCACAGCATGCCACGCCTCCCTGTCCATTACCAACTCCCAGAGGTTACTCAAACTCATGTCCATCAAGTTGGTGATGCCATCCAGCCATCTCATCCTCTGTTGTCCCCTTCTCCTACTGGTCCCAATCCCTCCCAGCATCAGGGTCTTTTCCAATGAGTCAACTCTTTGCATGAGGTGGCCAAAGTATTGGAGCTTCAGCTTCAGCATCAGTCCTTCCAATGAACACCCAGGATGGATCTCCTTTAGGATGGGCTGGTTGGATCTCCTTGCAGTCCAAGGGACTCTCCAGAGTCTTCTCCAACACCACAGTTCAAAAGCATCAATTCTTCAGCACTCCGCTTTCTTTACAGTCCAACTCTCACGTCCATACATGACCACTGGAAAAACCATAGCCTTGACTAGACAGACCTTTGTTGGCAAAGTAATGTCTCTGCTTTTTAATACGCTGCCTTGGTCATAACTTTCCTTCCAAGGAGGAAGCATTTTTTAATTTCATGTCTGCAATCACCATCTGCAGTGATTTTGGAGCCCAGAAAAATAAAGTCTGACACTGTTTCCACTGTTTCCCCATCTATTTCCCATGAAGTGATGGGGCTGGATGCCATGATCTTAGTTTTCTGAATGTTGAGCTTTAAGCCAACTTTTTCACTCTCCTCTTTCACTTTCATCGAGAGGCTTTTTAGTTTCTCTTCACTTTCTGCCATAAGGGTGGTGTCATCTGCATATCTGAGTTTATTGATACTTCTCCCAGCAATCTTGATTCCAGTTTGTGCTTCCTCCAGACCAGTGTTTCTCATGATGTACTCTGCATAGAAGTTAAATAAGCAGGGTGACAATATACAGCCTTGACGTGCTCCTTTTCCTATTTGGAACCAGTCTGTTGTTCCATGTCCAGTTCTAACTGTTCCTTCCTGACCTGCATACAGGTTTCTCAAGAGGCAGATCAGGTGGTCTGGTATTCCCATATTTTTCAGAATTTTCCACAGTTTCTTGTGATCCACACAGTGAAAGGCTTTGGCATAGTCAATAGAGAAAAAGTAGATGTTTTTCTGGAACTCTCTTGCTTTTTCGATGATCCAGCAGATGTTGGCAATTTGATCTCTGGTTCCTCTGCCTTTTCTAAAACCAGGAAGGGCTAAATCAAAAGCATAAGCTGAAGACTGTCACAGGAGCCTATCTGATGCTCACATACTTCTCACCAGTGAGTTCTAGAGACTGAAGTGTCAGAAGCCTGGCTCCCTTGAGACTGAACACCTCCTATTTCTTATTGGCATCATAGCCCTATATAATTTACTTAGTAACTCAAGGTTTTGCAACACTGAAATCATTTTTTTTTCTTTTATGAACTTGAGAGCATAGCCACTTGACCCTACGAATAGTTTTAATTCTCTAAAAGTTTGAATGCTATCTGGTGAAGTGGGTGTTTGACGTGCCCCTTATTATAACAGTATATGACTTACCTATTTGTTCATCAGAACTGGCTCTTGTCAAAGGACAACTGTTATTCTACTTCTCAGTCTCTTAAGGATTCTCTGATAATACTCCTAAGAGCTTACAAAATGCAAGTACATTACCTAGATAAACAACGACAAATGATATTTGACCCCTCCATCTTCATTAGCCAGAGGGATTTGAGAGTAAATTTTCTCAAATTCAAAACTAGCGGGCATGGATGCTAATCCAAGCAGCCCAAATAAGAACTGTACACACCACCACAGTGGAATAAGCATGGCATGTTCTTGAAAAAGCCCCTCAGACATCCCAAAAAACTGCCTAAAACTTCCCAAGAAACTCCAAAGATCTTAACACTTTCTTCTATGTGGTTCAACATGAGACTATGCTCCATTATTAGAGAAATGCAAATCAAAACTACAATGAGCTATTATCTCACACCAGTTGGAATGGCCATCATCAAAAAGTCAAAAAACTAAAAATAGAGCTACCATATGATCCAGCAACTCCACCCCTTGGCATATACCCGAAGAAAACCATAATCCAAAAAGATACATTCACCCCAATATTCACTGCAGTGCAGTTTATAATAGCCAGGACATGGAAGCAACCTAAATGTCCACTGACAGAGGAATAGATAAAGATGGAATGGAATCTTCCATGGAATATTATACACCACATATACATACCACAATGGGATATATGTGGTATACACACACACACACCCCCCACAATGGAATATTACTCAGCTATTAAGAAGGATGAAATAATGTCATTTGCAGCAACATGGATGGACCTGGAGATTATCATACTAAGTGAAGTAAGACAGAAAAAGATGAATATCATATAATATCACAAATATGTGGAATCTTAAAAAACATGATACAAATGAACTTACTTATAACAGAGAAACACACTCAGACTTACAGAATGAACTATGGTTACCAGTGGGAAAGGGTGGAAGGGAAGCAGAGATTGGGAGTTTGGGACTGACCATGTACACTGCGCTATTTAAAATGGATGACCAACAAGGACCTATTGTATAGCACAAGGAACTTTGCTCAATATTCTGTAACAATCTAAATGGGAAAAGAATTTGAAAAAGAATAGACACATGTATGTGTATAACTGAATCACTTTTCTGTACACCTGAAACTAACACATCAGTGTTAATCAATCATATTCCAATATAAAATAAAAAGTAAAAAATTTTAGATTCCTCAAGATCTTCTTCCATTTCCCAGATATTGAAAGTATTCTAAAATAAATCCTTTTACAGTTTTTAAGGAGAAGAATTATAGGATGGAGGCATTTGATTCATTTCTACCTCTAACTTTTGAAGAGTTACAAATATGAATTTTCAGTAATGGTAATAAACACACTCAACTGTTCTCTGCATAGGCAATATTTTAACGAGTTTGCTCAAAAAAACAATCTCTATTTAAGCCTCCTGTCTCCAGCACAAAACATTAGACACACTTTCCTCTTTTGATCATATTCTTCCTTCAGTAAAGTTTGGATGCTTTAAAATTGGGTTACACCTGAGAAAGTAGGGAAAACCACTAGGCCAATCAGGTATGAGCTAAATCAAATCCCTATGATTATACAGTGGAGGCAATAAATAGATTCAAGGGATTATATCCGGTAGACAGAGAGCCTGAAGAACAATGGACAGAGGTTCATAACATTGTATGTGAGGCATATTTCTCATTTCCATTCCAAATTTCTCATTCCAAAGAGAAAAAATGCAAGAAGGCAAGATGGTTGTCTGAGGAGGCCTTACAAATAGCTGAGAAAAGAAGAAAAGCAAAAGTCAAAGGAAAAAGGGAAAGATATAACCAACTGAATGCAGAGTTCCAGAGAATAGCAAGAGAGATTAGGAAGCCGTCTTAAGTGAACAATGCAAAGAAATAGGGGAAAACAACAGAATGAGAAAGACTAGAGATCTCTTCAAAAAAATTGGAGAAACCAAGGGAACATTTCATGCACAGATGGGCAGAGTAAAGGACAGAAATGGTTTGGAGCTAACAGAAGCAGAAGAGATTAAAAAGAGGTGGCAAGAATAACTACTACACAAAAAAGTCTTAGAAACTGGGATAATCACAGTGGTGTGGTCACTCATCTAGAGCCCAACATTCCAGAGTGTGAAGTCAAGTGGGCCTTAGGAAGAATCACTATGAAAGCTAGTAGCAGTGATGGGATTCCACCTGAGCTATTTCAAATCCTAAAAGATGATGCTGTGAAAGTGCTGCAATCAATATGTCAGCAAATTTGGAAAACTCAGCAGTGGCCACAGGACTGGAAAATGTCAGTTTTCCTTCCAATCCCAAAGAAAGGCAATGCCAAAGAATGTTCAAGCTACCACACAATTGCGCTCATCTTACATGCTAGCAAAGTAATGCTCAAAATTCTCCAAGCCAGGCTACAACAGTATATGAACTGAGAACTTCTAGATGTTCAAACTGAATTTAGAAAAGGCAGAGGAACCAGAGATCAAAATCTGTGGGACACAGCTAAAGTAGTTCTGAGAGTGAAGCTTACAGCACTATATGTTTGTATTACAAAAGAGGAAAAGTCTTAGATCAATAATGCATGCACCTACTTCAAGCAACTAGAAAACAACAAAATATATCCAAAAGAAGCAGAAAGTGATAATAAAGATAAGAAGAGAAATAAATTAAATTGAAAACACACACAAAACAGTAGAGGAAAATAACAAACAATTGCTGGTTCATTGACAAGATCCATAAAATTTATAACAACTGTAAAATGGAAAGGAAAAAACTTCACTTATATCAGGACTGAAACAGTAGTTGTCATTACGCATGCATAAGGGGATGTTGTGCTAACTAACAAAATCTGTGCAGAATCTGTATGCAGGAAACTACAAAATACTAATGATATAAATACCTCACACAACATAATGTTAAAATCACAGTAAGTTGTGTTTCCTATTCTAGCTTCACCAGTCCCAGATGTTTTCTACCTATGCTTCACCCCTAATTTGGACATCACGTGGGCATTGGATAAAGTAAGGTTTAATGACTGCAATTTCCCTTGATATCCTTTATTTATTGAAGGCTTATAATCACAACAACCTTGTTTTCTTCTGTTAAATTTTTTATTTCCTACACTTTTATTATAAAAGTAATATACTTTCAAATATAAAAACGGTAATATTCATCTCTATATGCTAGACACTAGACTGATAATATACACAATTCTAGAAGTAGATTAAATTAACATACCCATTACATACATAATTAAACTGAGACACGAAGATTATGTGAAGAATGCTTTTCACAGAGAAAGCAGTACATTTCTGTGCTTAGGGGCACACAATGGATTCAGAGTCTATGTGTTAAAACTCAAGCATCACAACTATCAGTTAGGCATGATAAGCACATCTTCTTCCATCATTCTCTTCATAGTTGTAAAACACAGATTCCATCTGAATAAAAGTTAACATTTTACATTATAAGATCCCTAGCAGCATCAGCAGTAGCAGTATAAATACATAAACTTATACACAGACATGTAGCATTATTTTTCAGTTCATATACATGTATGAAGCAACAATGATAGTTAAATGCAGATAAAATAGAGTACCATTCAAAATGGTTTCTATCAAATGCTTTCCTTAAAAATATTTGTTTTGACTGCTGTCATGTAATCTGTGCAATATACTATCAGCATTTTTCAGTATCCAGGATCCAGAAGGCAATGAATAGGGTAGATGCCTAGTTCAAACATTATAAAATAAGCTTATATGTTCCATGTGTCTATAAAAACAGTCAGCATTATTATTCTATATTGTTCAATCAATCTCACTTGGCAACATGAGTTTCATATTTTGGCATATTAGCTAAAGTTTTTTAAAACTATTTATTGGATAAAAATGTATGTGAGAAATTTATGCAAAGTATTTCTGGAAAATGCAAAGACAGAAAAGATACAGATCGTGCTCATTAGTAGTTTATAATCCATTTGTATATATTTACAGTGAGGTGGCAGAGATGGCTTTAATACAAGCAAAGACTGATAATCAAATGATAACTCTCATAAAAGTAGGCACAAATAAATCACTGTAAGTGGGAAGAGAGAGAAAAATTATTCCTAGATATGGTAGTCAGAAAAGGATTACATCATCTAACAAATAATATGCACATATCTGTCTACTTAAATTGAACATTTCTATATAAATTATTTTGAAAAATATTTTTCTAATACCTGTGCAAGAAGTTGAAATATATTATTAGATAATTATAATCAATAGGATTCTGAGGTAATTCAATATGGGATTTTTATTTTGTAAAACCATTCAGATCATCGTTTATCACAGTTCACATTGCATAATGATGTGTCTATCAGTAGAAACAAAGCAAGCCCCATATTACTTCACTTTCATTTTTCTTCAAGAATATCAGCATACTTGGACTCACATACCACTCCTGGACATCTTCTTGGAAGCAAAGACAGGGACCATGAGTCATTCATATTTTTTATTCACAAACATTTTACTATGTGTCAGGCATTCTTCTAGGTAATAAAGGTAACATCATGGAAAAAAGAAAAATGTCTCTGACCTTACAGAGCTTTAATGGGGTAAGCTGACAACATATAAACAAACATACACACATTAATAAATATACCTATATTGTATTGGGAGAGGCTAAAGGCCATGAAGGAAATACAAAAAGAGGATACAGAATATGACATGCAGTAGTCTAAAATGCAGTGTTAGTCACTCAGTCGTGTCAGACTCTTTCAGACCCCATGTACTGTAGCCTGCCAGGCTCCTCTGTCCATGGAATTCTCCAGGCAAGAATACTGGAAAGAGTTGCCACTTTTCTCCATGGGATCTTCCTGACCCAGGAATCAAACCTGGGTCTCCTGCATTGCAGGCAGATTCTTTACCATCTGAGCCACCAGGGAATATGATACAGAGCACCTGTTTACAGAGAGTATGTTGGGGAAGATGCCTATGAGGAGATGTCGGAATATTCCTGGCAGATAAAGCAGCATGAGCAGACACTGTGAGGTAGAGATATTAGACTCTGCGAAATAGCAATGAAGCCTGTAATCCTGGAGCGAACCATGCAAGTTAAAAATAGGTATCAAAAGGTAGGAGATTCAGGACACTTTAGGACTTTGCATATCTCTTGGAATGCGATGCGAATCCATTAGAGGATCTTCACAGGAGGAGGCATATGATGTGACTTAAAATTTTAACTGACCATTTTCTTGGTGTTGATCACAGCATGTGCATGGAGCAGGGAATGTGACACTATACACAAAAAATAATTCACACTGGATCAGAGATTTAAATGCAAGAGCTAAATAAATGAAAACTCTAGGTGGTAACACAGGAGATCTTCGGGACCTAGAACTAAGCAAAGACTTCTCAGCTGTAACACTAAAGTATGGGCCATGAAAGAAAAAATTTGATAAGCTGAACCTCATCAAAATTCAAAACTTTTTCACTGTAATATGAAACATTAAGAAATGAAAAAGAATTGGCAGATAATATTGACAAACACATATGCAATATGAGATACGTGTCCAGAATTTATATATTAAAAAAAACAACTTGACACCTCAATAAGAAGAGAAACAACTCAATTTTAAAAAGGGCAAAAAATAGGAATAAACATTTTATCAAAGAAGAAAGATGAATGGCTAACAAGCACATGAAAAGATGCTAAACATCATTGGTCACTGTTGTTTAGTCGCTAAGTCATATCCGATTCTTTGTGACCCCACGGACTGTAACCCGCCAAGTTCCTCTCTCCACGGGATTTCCCAGCAAGAATACTGGAGTGGGTTGCCATTCTCCTTCTCCAGGGACTCTTCCCCATCCAGGGATCAAATCTGTGTCTCCTGCATTGGCAAGCAAATTTTTTTTTTTACTATTGTGCCACCAGGGAAGCCCCTCATTAATCACTGTTGCTGCTGCTGCTAAGTTGCTTCAGTCACGTCCAACTCAGTATGACCCCATAGACCACAGCCCACCAGGCTCCCCCGTCCCTGGGATTCTCCAGGCAAGAACACTGGAGTGGGTTGCCATTGCCTTCTCCACATTAATCACTAGGGACATGCAAATTAAAGCCACAATGAGATACCATTCTGCATGCACTAAAATGATCAGTATGGACAAGAAAGGATGTGGGGAGACAGTAACCCTCATACACTGCTGGTGGAAATGTGAAATGGTGCAGCCACTTTGGAGAACAAGTTTGCCATCAAAAGTTAAACGTGCAACTACTATATGATCCAGAAATTCTACTACTGGATACCTATCTAGGGGAAATAAAAACATGTACACAAAAAGACCTACACATCAAAGTTCAAAAAGAATTATTCACAATAGCCCCAAACTAGAAACAACCTAAGTATTCATCAGCTTATATAAAGCATAGACAGAAATGTAGTATATCCATACAATGAAATACTCTACAGCAATACAAAGGAACAAACTACTGAAATATGTTATGTCAGGGATGAACCTTAAAAATATTATGCTAAGTGAAAGAAACCGGACAGAAAAGACTATATATTCTATTATTCTATTTATTTGAAATGCCACAGATATAAAAAGACAAGTGGTTGCTAGAGCTAGGGTTGGGAATGGGGAATAAGCATGATGGATCTTATCCTAAAATTAAGAGGATGATAATATTTTAAAACCGTTATACTGTGGTGGTTGAACTACTCAGAAAAGTTATTAGAATTGAATTAGTCATTGAATTGCACATGTGAAAATGTATTAATTTTATGATATGTAAAATACATTTCAATAAAGCTGTTTTAAAAAGTAGTCGAATCAGGAGGCTCTAATTGAAATCAAAGGAAAAGATGATCATGGCTTTGTTCAGTGAAGAGAATAATAAGTGGTCAAAACTTGGATATATTTCAAAGTTAGTGTCAACAGGATTTACTCCTGGATTTGATGTGAAATATGAAGGATAAAGAAGTAAGACAAAATCATTTCAAGCTTTTCCCCCTTAAAACTACTGATAGAAAAAAAAAAAAAAACTACTGATAGAATGGAGATGTCAGATAGCAAATAACATGGATTAGGTTCAGTCAATCATAAATCAAAAGTTTGGTGTTAGACATGTTGAGATTGAAATGCTTATTATATAGGCAGGTGATGTCAATGACAGTGCTGGAGTTCAGGGAAGAAGCCAAGGTGGTAGGAAAAACAGAATGTAGTCACTGGTACAGAGCTTTTACTTAAAGCTAGATGAGTTTGCTAACAGAAGGGATGTATAAAAGAAAAGACAAGAAGTCAAGGGATAAGCTCCAGGACACTTTAAAGATAGGGATAATAAAGAGGAACTTTCAAAGAGACTGAGACGGAAAAAAAACAAAACAAAACAAAACAAAATAATAAAGAGACCGAGACGGAGCAGCCTATTAGACAGGAAAAAAAAAAATCAAGAATTTGGAATACCTGAGGTGAATTTGAGTGTTTCAATAAACTGTGACTGACTTGAAGAAAATGAGAACTGAGAATTAATCACTAGGATGGTAACATGGAGGTCAGCAGGAACTTTCAAGAAGTGGTTTTGGTGGAGTGCTGGGAATAAAAGTCTAATTGAGTAATATCATGATTAATTTTATGTGTCAGCTTGACTAGGCCACAGAGTACCAAGACAAACATTATTCTAGGTGTGTTTGTGAGAGTGTATCCAGATGAGATTAGCATTTGAATTGGTAGACTAAGTAAAGAAGACTGCCCTCCTCAATGTGGACAGACCTCATTCAACTTGTGGGAGACCTGAATAGAACAAAAGGCCAAATAAAGTTGAATATATTCTTTTTGGCTGACTGTTGTTGAGCTGGGACACTGACATTCTCCTGCACACATACTAGAACCTGGACCATTGGTTCTTATATATATATATAAGATATATATATATATATTTATTTATTTATACACACATGTATATATATATTTATACACACATATTAAATATATGTGTACTTTCACATAACATAAATTAAAGTTATATTTATAATTTAAAGTAATTCATGTATATTTCCTATTGGTTTTGTTTCTCTGGGTAACTTAGACTAATACAAGTGGGTTAAAACAAGAATGAGAGGAAAACAGTGAATTACAATGAGAAGACATTTCAAGGAGTTTTTCTCCAGAAGTGAAATGAACAATTACAATAGCAAGACTTAAAATTAGTATCCCGAGCAACAAAGATTGATTGTATAGCACAGGGAACCATACTCAATATCTTATAATAATCTATAATGGAAAATAATCAGAAATACACACACACACACACACACACACACACACACACCCTAGTGGCAGAAAGTGAAGAGGAACCAAAGAGTCTCTTGATGAAGGTGCAAGAGGAGAGTGAAAAAGCTGGCTTGAACCTCAACATTCAAAAAACTAAGATCATGGCATCTGGTGCCAACACTTCATGGCAAATAGATGTGGGGGGAAATGGAAACAGTGACAGACTTTATTTTCAGACTTCTTTCCAAAATCACTGCAGATGGTGATTGCAGCCATGAAATTAAAAGATGCCTGCTCCTTGGAAGAAAAGCTATGACAAACCTAGACAGCATATTAAAAAGCAGAAACATCACTTTGCCAACAAAGGTCCAAATAGTCAAAGTTGTGGTTTTTCCAGGAGCCATGACAGATGTGAGAATTGGACCATTAAAGAAGGCTGAGCACTGAAGAAGTGATGCTTTTGAACTGTGGTGCAGGAGAAGACTCTTGAGAGTCCCTTGGACTGCAAGGAGATCAAACCAGTCAATCCTAAAGGAAATCAACCCTGACTGCACATTGGAAGGACTGAGGCTGAAGCTCCAATACTTTGGGCACCTGATGTGAAGAGCTGACTCATTGGAAAAGACCCTTATGCTGGGAAAGATTGAAGACGGGAGGAGAAGGGGACGACAGAGGAAGAAATGGTTGGATGGCGTCACTGACTCAATGGACATGAGTTTGAGCAAACTCTGGGAGATAGTGAAGGACAGGGAAGCCAGGCATGCTGCAGTTCATGGAGTCACAAAGAGTCAGACATGACTGAGCGACTGCAACAAATACATATATGTGTGTGTATACACACACACACAGACATATATAACTGAATCGCTTTGCTATACACCTGAAATAGCACAATATTATAAATCGATTATAAAAATACACTTGGGATCCCACTGTCAAAGAATCTTAAAAGAAAGATGAGGATGAGCTGGCTAATGTGGTTATCCAGGAAAAAGAGGGACAAAGTATCAAAGTCCTTGAAAAGGCATGAAGGCATGGGGTCCATTGTATCCACTGAAAGTTGGCCTTAGAAAGGATTTCAGACAGGTTATCAACTGAAAGGGGTGGGTAGGAAACAGATTTGTTGTTAAATTTGGAGGTAGAAGTTGGCAGACTTCTCTTTGCATTGCTTCTGTTTTCTCAATGAAATAAGAAAACAGATCATCAACAGATAGTAAAAGGGCTGTGTAGCAGGGAAGAAGTGTTGAGGCTTGAGAAAAGATAAGAGAGTATGAAATAATTATAAGAAACAGGGGAAGTCTTACTTATCTAGAAAAAAAGATTTGTGGTAACATGAATATAAAACTATATGACATTCAAATGATAAACTGTAAGAACTGGATAGTAAGAGAATTTGATTTAAACAGGTTTTACAGATGACTATGGTAACCAGGCAAGAAGGGAAGTAAGTGAAAGAGAGTGAAAACAGGACAGGTAAATAAATTGAGTGCTAATGGGTACAAACAAATGTTGCAGAGAAGGTACTAGAGGGAGTGCACTGGAAAGGGAGAAGGTGACACTTAGAGAGTGGAATTTGTGAAACTGAGATTATGGATGAAAAGTACATATTGGGAATGATAATGTCTGGCATGAGCAGAATATTGGTGGCTTATGTGAAGTGGGGGCCAAAATGATTATTAAGTGAGGAGATCAAGAAACTGGAGCCCATGTATTGGAAGGACTCTCTATCTCTAAACCACCATGCGTTATATCAGGAGTAGTACACAAGGTAGAAAGTGTTAATGAGGTCCAAATATTTTCAAGGAATGAGGGAAGTGAGACAGGTCTATAGAGGTTTGCAACAAGGAATGATGGGATAATGGAGAAAGCAAAAAGCAAAAGCTTCAGTGTAGGTATGTTTTCTTAGGGAGGAGAGTGAGAACAATTTAGAAATAATGAGAAACAAAGAGGGAACTCTTCCAACCCTCAGACCTTCAAAATTCTATGACAAACACAGGACAGAGAACATGACCATTTGAGAAGCCACTACATAAGAAGTAGTGGCTGAGGGAGACAGCTGTGTTTCACTTAGATGAAAATGGCAAGAAAACACAAGGAGTGATATTTCTGAAACTTACATGTACATGCAAATTAACCAGAGACCTTGTTTAAATGCAGATGTTGAGCTCTGGTCTAAGATTCTATTCTGCTTTACTAACAAGTTCCCAGGTGATGCCAACAATTTGAGGAGCTAGGCTATAGGGAAATCCAGAATCAAGAATGAAATGGCTTGGTGAATCAAGAACTGAAAAAAGTGAAAGTGTTAGTCACTCAGTCGTATCAGACTCTTTGCAACCCCATGGACCACAGTCTGCCAGGTTCCTCTGTCTATGGAATTCTCCAGGTAAGACTGATGGAGTGGGTAGCCATTTCCTTCTCCTTGGTGAATCAAGGATTGGTAGAGATTTAAGTCAAATATAAGGATGAAGATGAGAATCTAGGTGATGTATGATGAAGTAGGAACCCAGGCCTCTTTGTTGACCGAGACAAAGGGATTTTGTATAACTGAACTGAAACTAATCATCTGTGCATAATTCATAACCATCAGGCTATCCAAATGGGGGAAGCACATGAAGAAGAATTTCTTGCCAGGGAACCCAGAGCTTCATTATTAGTTCTGAGTTCAGACTGTAGTTGACAATGTCAGGGTCAAAGTAACATATGGTCCTAGAAATGCCTGGGACTCTGTGGATGTCCCCTGTCTGCTTTTGATGGTGTGGTGACTTATTCCTCTGTCATTTTCCAGTATGACTTTGAGGAAAAAAATTCCAAATTGACATGGAAAAAAGAATAGGAAGGTTTACTCTGCTCTACATTGATTTTTATCTTCCCCTTCTTTTTTTTTTTTTTACAACCTTCCATCCTTGAGACTTTGCGTATATAGCACCACCCACGCATTATTTCTATTCTTGTGAAAGATATTAAATTCTTAGTGCATTAACATTTACCTCACTTTAAAATCACCTAGAATTGGGCATTATTAAAATGAGCCTGAAAATAAGGAATTTTGCCATTTTTTCTATCCATAAAGAAGAAAGGTCTGCATTTCAAATTCCACATATAGTCAGAATATATAAACTGATGATAAAATCATATACATTTTTGGAGATGGTAAAAATTCCATTTCAAAGTATAATGCAAAGAGAAACTAAAGTAATCATGTAAATATATTTTAGATACATGCAAGAACAAATTTATGAAACACCAGCATCTAACTACTGCTAGTCTTTTTCACTGGTACATAGAATCAATCATTCTGAAATACTGAAATTACCTCAAGTCAGTGTAATTCAAAAACAAGGTACTAAAAGCCAAGTGTCCAAACCCCTCATCATACACATTTTAACCATTAATATGTTTACAATAGTAATAAAATATAAATGGACTTATTCATAGGGCTAGGTAGGGAATTTTAGCTTTGCTCATAAGCACAACTGCTAGAAATCTCCGCTGAACCAAATATGCAACACAAAATATAGTGTCAGGATAGTACGTTTGGTTACATTTTTTTTTTTTTTTTTGCTATGAATCAACACAGAACCAAAACTAACAGGATGAAGATCTCTGAGTTCCAAAGCAAGTTATGTTGAGAATGGCAAATACTTTCATGAACAAATATTTGGATAGCCACTGAAATGAATGACAAGGATAGTGGAATTTTCAAATGAACAACAAAGCAAAGTTTTTCTGAACATAGCATTTACTGCACTTTCACAAAATAAATTAGGCACAGTTTTCCTTCTCAAAGGCTTCACTTTGAGGTTTGCTCTTTCTTGAGTCTACAGAGGTTTTTTTTTTTTTTTTTTTGGCTGTGCAGCCTGGTACGTGGGATCTTCATTCCTCCACCAGGGTTTGAACCCATAGCCCTTGCCTTGGAAGCACAGAATCTGAACCACTGGACCACCAGGGAAGTCCCTACAGAGATGTCTTCTGATGCCATAAAAAAATTAGGAAAGCTACTATGGATCACGGATGATTTAGTGAACAGCTATGTAAAAGGTATCCATGACTCATGTTTATTTTTGAATGTTATGATGGCCTAAGCATCAGTAAGGTAGGAGGCTGCCTAAATCCATACGTGCTGCCGAGCAACTCTGTTGAGAGAGTCTGTGTAGAGAAGTGATGAGAGCTGGCTTCGCCAGCAGCTGCCATGTGGTTAGAGAACATAAGCTGAGTGGGCAGAATAACCCGCTTAGAGACTTACTGAGGCACAACACTCAGATGAGGTAGCATAGCTGTGGGCTCCTGGGAGCAAGTGTGGCAGAGCCAATAGCTCTTTTGCATCTGAGCTGTCAGGCAGACTGTGAGCAGAAGCATCAGGGTGACAGACTGCCACTTCAGCTACCAGCAGAAGGCCACATATCATTAAGAACATGGAGATATAAAAATGACCGTATCGGAACTCGCAGTGCTAAAGTCAGCAGAGTCCATTCCACGAGACCCAGATGAAGGCATCTGGTGATTTTTTATTCAAATGATAAATACTATCTATCAGAAAACAAGAGTCAAGTAGTTAACCCAGAGAAACAGTGTATCACACAATCAGTAATAAATTTTACCAGCTCTAGAAATGTGAAAAACCTTTAAATGAATCATCCCCTCCCCAATATTCTCTATGTTGCCAAAGACATTTTTACCAAAAGGAAAGGGATAACTTATGTTAGAAAAGGTCTGCCCTTTTCTTGACAGTGCTATTTACCACCCTTTGGGTGGTTTCTTCCTGAGCCTTGATATTCTGCTCTTTAAAATGGGGATAAACAGCTAATTTTCAGTTTTAGTATTTTGAGTATTAACAATATTTTAAGAATGCCTGACATTTGGTAGGCATTAGATACCTGGAAGTTGTAATATTTAGTGCTCATTAGAAAAAAATATATATCATTTTTATTTGGAAAGCATTTTCTCTGTTACAAAATGCTTTCACACATACTCTTGGGAACTAACCAGAGCAACCATTCTTATTAACATTTTGTGGATAGAGGATCTAGGGTTCAATGATGGTAACTCACACAAGTCTATAAGTGATAGAGATTGCACTAAAAATCAAGTCTCTTGACTTTTAATTCCAGTTTTCTTTGACTTGCAAACATTTATGAAACATGGATCTAATATAGCTTGATTCAAATGAAATTAGCTTTGATCAATGCTAAAATACACAGGAGAGTATGGAATAGTATGAGAAATAAGAGAAGAAGTACCCACCACACAGATTTTGTTTCAAAACCTCCCTCCCTCTCTCCCTACCTACTTCCTCCCTCCCTCTCTCCCATTCCCTTCCTTCCTCCTTGCCTCTTTTTCTCCCTCTCTCTGTCATTCTCTTCCAGTCCCTTTTCCCTGCTTCAACCCCTCTCAATTTGGGGGTGTACTAAATTATGACCAACCTAGACAGCATATTAAAAAGCAGAGACATTACTTTGCCAACAAAGGTCCGTCTAGTCAAGGCTATGGTTTTTCCAGTAGTCATGTATGGATGTGAGAGTTGGACTATAAAGAAAGCTGAGCACCAAAGAACTGATGCTTTGGAACTGTGGTGTTGGAGAAAACTCTTGAGAGTCCCTTGGACTGCAAGGAGATCCAACCAGTCCATCCTAAAGGAGATCAGTCCTGGGTGTTCATTGGAAGGACTGATGTTGAAGCTGAAACTCCAATACTTTGGCCACCTGATGCGAAGAGCTGACTCATTTGAAAAGCCCCTGATGCTGGGAAAGATTGAGGGCAGGAGGAAAAGGGGATGACAGAGGATGAGATGGTTGGATGGCATCATTAACTCGATGGACGTGGGTTTGGGTGGACTCCGGGAGTTGGTGATGGACAGGGAGGCCTGGTGTGCTGCGGTTCATGGGGTCGCAAAGTGTCGGACACAACTGAGAGACTGAACTGAACTGAACTTACAAAAGACATCAACCATTACCCACAGAGAGAGGAGTGGTTTCACTGACTCCTAATCAATTCTCAATTGCATCTCCCTCCACACAGAGAAGCAGTAACTACATTATACTTAGTGGGTTTCGTTCCATTCTGTGTTTTATATATTTGCCTCTTTTGAGAATTGTAATGCTCAAAATAATAATGAATAGAATTATATTGTACAGAAATTCTACAACTTGCTTGCCTCTCTCAACATTATATTTTTGAGATCTGTTTATGATGTGTGCGTGCATGATGCTAAGTCACTTCAGTCATGTCCGACTCTTTGCAGCCCCATGTACTGTAGTCCCCCAGGCTCCTCTGTCCATGGGAATTCTCCAGGCAAGAATACTGGAGTGGGTTGCCATGCCTTCCTCCAGGAGCTCTTCCTGACCCAGGGATTGAACCCATGTCTCCTGTGTCTCCTGCATTGCAAATGGATTATTTACCCACTGAGCCACCTGGGAAGCCCCTGTTTATGATGATTTAGGCTAACTGGTAGTGCTAGTGGTAAAGAATCCACCTGCCAACACAGGAGACATAAGAGACCTGGGTTCGATCCCTGGTTGGGAAGATCCCCTGGAGGAGAGCACGGCAACCCACTCCAGTATTCTTGCCTGGAGAATCCCACGGACAGAGGAGACTGGCAGGCTACAGTCCCTCGGGTCACAAAGAGTCAAACATGACTGAAGTGACTTAGCAAAAGCAGGCTGAGTCCAATAATTTGATTGTTGAGTAACATTCTGTGCTATGGATAGAACTTACATGTTCATGATTTATTTATTTATTCCTTAACCTTCTTTTCAACTGATACAAATGCCCCAATCCTTATTTGGAATTTGCTAAAAGTGTTCTTTTCTGAATCCACATGTATTTATTTATGCAGTATGCATCATGACACTAGAATATTTATCCTAGACAATAGAGTTGTCTTCTAATGGCTTCATAGATAGGGAAGTTAATAGTATTGTACAAATAATCTATATTCATAATTATTTGTGCTCAGTGTATTATATTCTAAGACAATTTTCTTAAAACCTTTAAATTTTATTTTTAATGCTATTTTATGTTATTTTTCAAAGACAGGCATTTAAGTCTGTACAAGTTTATGACTCATATATTTCTCATAAATTTTGAGTTTTAGGGAACCCTCCTTCACTGTTAGTGGGAATGCAAGTTGATGCAGCCACTGTGGAAAATAGTATGGTGGTTCATCAGAAAACTGAAAATAAAACTACCATATGATCCAGCAATTCCAATTCTGGGCATATATCCAGGGAAATCTATAATTCAAAAGATACATGCATCCCTATGTTCATAGTAGCACTATTCACAAAAGTTGAGACATGGAAACAACCAGAATGTCCACTGAGAGATGAATGGATAAAGATGTGGTAAATACATGCAATGGAAAATTAGCCATAAAAAAGAACAAAACAATGCCATTTACAGCAACATGGATGCAACTGTAGATTACCATATTTTTTTTTAATCCCTATCCCCCCTCCATAGATTACCATATTAAGTGAAGTCAGAAAGAGAAGACATATGATATCATTTATATGTGGAATCCAAAATATGGCATAAACGAACCTATCTATGAAACAGAAACAGAATCACGACAGAGAACAAACTAGTGGTTGCCAAGGGAGAGAGAGTTGGGGGAGGGCTGGAGTGATATGTTCAGCTTAGCGGATGTAAGCTTTTATATACAGAATGGATAAACAACAAGGTCCTACTGTAGAGCACAGGGAACTATGTTCAATATCCTGTGATAAATCATAATGGAAAAAAATGCAAAAAAGAATATATATATATATATAAAACTGAATCACCTTGCTGTACAGCAGAAATGCATTGTAAATCCACTATATTTCAATAAAATACGAGACTTAAAAAAAGAGGCTTTTTTTTTTAGTTCCAATGGACTCTTGACATGTGAAATTCTATTTTATCTAATACATTTCTTCATCATCTATTTGTTTTGTCTGTCAGGTATATATATATATTGCCTTTCATCTCTGATCATTCAAATTTTATTTATCATTTTGCTTTAGATGTTTCTCTCGTGAGTCATGTACAAATAATTTGCAAGAATTTACTCTCTAACTTGCTTCTGATGAATAAGTTTTGTTGTTGTTAAGTTGCTAAGTTGTGTCCAACTCATTGCAACCCATAGACTGCAGCACACCAGACTTCCCTGTCCTTCACCATCTCCCAGAGTCTGCTCAAATTCATATCCACTGAGTTGGTGATACTATCTAACCATCTCATCCTCTGCCGCTCCCTTCTCCTTTTGTCTTCAATCTTTCCCAGCATCAATAAGTTTAAGTCTTTACATTTTTTTATTAGCACGTGTTCAATCTAGAATACTTTAAATTATGTTTTCTTTTGCATATTTTCTTCTTGCTATTCTATTACTCTATTTTAGTAGGTTAATATTCATGGTTAATTTTATATTTAACTCACAAATTTAGATTTGGCCTATATTTTATTCCTCATTCTTTACAAGACAAAGACTTCATTTGAATATCTTCTACCTATCATCCATCTATTGTTTAATACTATTTTTTATTAAACTTTGCTTTTAAACTATACAAAATTTTTATTATAATCTTTTTAAAACTCACACAACATCTTCAGAATTTACCATTTTCCCTTTCACTCAGTTCCTTTCTCCTTGGTTTATTTATTTATTCTTTTTCTTGCTGAGAGGTATGCCCATTAGTGGCTATTTTGAGAACAACCTGTGAAAAGTTAGCCTTCTTTAGGCGAGGGTGGGATGTTTCGAGAGAACAGCATGTATATTATCTATGGTGAAACAGACCACCGGCCCAGGTGGGATGCATGAGACAGGTGCTCGGGCCAGGTGCACTGGGAGGACCCAGGGGAATGGGGGTGGGGAGGGGGGAGGGGGGATCGGGATGGGGAATACATGTAACTCCGTGGCTGATTCATGTCAATGTATGACAAAACCCACTGCAATGTTGCGAAGTAGTTAGCCTCCAACTAATAAAAATAATTGAAAAAAAAAAGTCAGCCTTCTTTATCTTTAATTGATTATAAATGTCTTCATTTGTCCTCTATATTTTTGCTCAAGTTTCCTAGGTTTCAAATAAATATTAGTTTTGGAAATAGCTATTGCTTACTGCAAAACAAATGAATCATTACTGAACTATTTGGGACATAAAATACAAGTTTTTTTTAATAAAAAGCTTTTTATAATAGCAAAAAAGTCATAGTTACTTCCAAGAGACTTTTAATATAACCCCAATGAAAATAATAGTTTGAAATGTTATTTTTGTTTTTAAATATTTAGTGAAATCACTTAAAATCTTTTTACAAAAGCTAATAAAATTGCTTTTTATTTTTTTCTATGGAGCTGAGTTTCAAAATTTATCATAAAGCCATGAACCAGCATCAGAACTTTACATTAACTGTAAAGTTCTGACAAGTTTGAAGGTTCCATCCAATGTGTGTCACAAAACTTATTTAATGTAGTTAGAGTAGTTTTCTTGGAATTATTGATCTACATTTTAATTTCAGGTTAGTATTTTCTTTTCATGTGAAAACTATTAAATAACTAGATTTATTATTTGCATTCATAGTCATATAATTATATATTAATCCCTACATGTAGTTGCTGTTTAGCTATGTCCCCAGTGCTCTTAGAAGTGTTGTAGCCACACATTCCGGGAAACAAACTCACTCAGAAGGACAATGCAGATAGTGGAGAGAAGTTTATTACACCGGCGGGCCCAGGGCAGAGTCTCCTCTTAGCCAAGGACCCCGACCAGTTTTTGTGAAAACCTTATATACCCTAAGAGTACCTGCCCAAACTCACTTCCCAAAATTCCGTGAAACTAGTCTGAACAAAGGAAAAAGAAAGATACAATCAAAGTTAACCCATGATTCATAAGCCTTAAGCCTAGGTAGTTAACAGTGGACAATTATCAACAGGCCTGTGGTCATACCCCAATAAGCATAATAGAAGGTATGATTCTATTCGGTTACACAGATAATTAGGGTATTCTTTTAGGCGATGGAGAGCCCTGGGGCTCTTCCTTCGGGGGGCCTGGTTTTCCAGTTGATATGTCGTTTCCAGATACTGGGAATATAGCTCAAAGTCCACAGTCCGGCCAAAGATGGAGTCCTGCTTTCAAGATAGAGCCTGTTCTGTTTCCTCCTTCAGAAGAAACACCAAGGATAATGTTTACTTCTAAAGATATACATGATTCAGTTACTTTAAAATGTATAGTCGTGTCTTGAGTTGGATACCAGACTTAAGGACTATATGGTCAAATACCCTCAAAAAGTGTAAGCCTAGCTACTTTATGCTATAGGCAATGCACTGCAGCACACATTCCGCAGTGTTTCAATAATAGATGAGATGCTGTTCTGTCTCTGTGAACCAAGCACCAAAGAGAGTCTTACTGGCAGTTGTGTTTCTCTTTTGTAATACTAGATCTGAATGTTATATGGAATGCTTCTGTCTGAATTTCAGAGGATATGTGGGCCACTCTGATTGTAACTGTCATTTTTAGATATGTACAGGGCTAGTTCCACATTACAAGAGAGAAAAAGTCAACAAATGACCATAAAAAAGGTCACAATGCATGGCAGCTTAAATAGAATGGAAGGAGTTGGGGTTATATCAGGGTTACATTGTCGGTTCTTTCCCCCCACCCTTGTGTTTCTATTCCTATTGTCAGGTATTAGGGGATGTCATGAAGAAAAATCACCAGAGGTCCTTGGGTTGCAATCTTTAAAAAGTTGAGACTGATGCCAGAGTCCATCTATCTCAACCATTTTAGGAACACCCCTCCTTCTCAATTCACTATATATTTCCTACTTTGGTACCAAAATTTTAACCAATTGTTCTTCCCCAATTAATCGCACTTAGATTTGATGAGAGAGTTCTATCCTTACCAGAGGAAACAGGCTGTCTCTTGAAACCTGACCTCTGGTGCTTTCTCTGAGATGATGAATTCTGTCAGGACAGCATAAAGCATCTTACATCCAAGTACCCCGCCAAACAAAACGTGTGCAAAGTTAAGGAATAGCTTAATTCTGCAATTGACTTCCTTTAGGAAAGACTGTACTACATATGTTCAGAAAAGAGTTTAAGTAAAGGAGGCATGGATGGAGATTTTCTCTCATGTTTTCTAACATGACATGCTGATTAAAAGGAAAAAATATGATGGCTTCAAATATATGCAAAATTCACTCACATCTCTTGTAGCATTACTTTGTGCTGTTCAGTGTGCTACAAGAGGCACTCAATTTCATTTTGTAAGCAAACACATGTACATATATGCATATATATATATATATGTTACAAAGGACATATTTGGCTCCACTAATTAAGGGGTCAGCAAACTATAACCCACAGCCTGCCACCCATTTCTGTAAACAAGCCCTTATTTTGTAACACAGACAACTCTGTTCTTTTATGTACTGCCTGTGGCTGCTTTTCCACTGCAAGGGCACAGTTAAATAGTTGCATCAGGCCATGTAGCCAGCAAAGCCTAAAATTGTAACTCACTGGCCCTTTAAGAGTTCACCAACTCTTGAATTAATTGATTTGTTTTAAATAAATGCAGGAAACACATCTGCATAATCAGTAAGCTGTCATGTTCTTTGCTTCTACAACTAATGCCCATTACTAAATCTTCTTAAAGAATATAATGCACTGAGGTCAATACTTTTTTTCTATAAGCATTCTTTGTGTGGTGATCACATGGTTTAGTTAATGGGAATCTGAGGGAGTTAACATAATTGCCAAGGGGAAGCCTGACTTGACCTTTTCATTCAATAAAGATCCAGTTAGATTCTATACTGAGGGACAGTTTGAATATGTAAAAGTACACATCAGCAGTTCATTAGATCTAATGAAGGCTTAGTTATTGATTAAATAGGGTGCATCTGACATTCAAGAACCATTGATGAGCTCAGAAATGGGTAGTTCAAATACCCTGATTAAATTAGGGGGAAGGAGTTCAGATGACACTGCCATTGATTTTTTTTTTAAGTGTTTACATCATAACATCCATATTTGTAGAGTCCAAATAAAAAGGGGATATATAAACAATTTAACTACATAATGATCTCTTGAAAAGTTTTATGATGTTTCATTTATTTAGTGGTATCAAATTCTTTATGTTTTCTATACATTTGAAAATCTTTTACTTAAGTGAGACATCATTGCAACTAAAGACCATGGTTATTCCCACGAGAAGGATCAGGCAAATGATCAAATATTTAACATAAAGGGATATGAGAGCTATTAAATATAATAAACTTCATGGTTAAAGGTAATTAACATTGACAAAATTAGACAGGTAGGTTTTAGGTTTCTTTAGTCACAAGTTTATGTAACATAATAGTCTAATTTATTCTAGTCAAGAGTCTTAATCCATTGCATCTAAGTAAAATTAAAAGATATGGTTATGAGAGGGTAACAGGCAGGAAGGCCAGGGGTCTCCAAACAGAGGAAACAGGCTACAAGTGTCAGATATTTTTTCTCTCTCTCTTAAGCGGCAGGAGGAAATAAACTAGTGGTGGTTTTTTGTTTTTTTTTTTCCCCTTCTCTATACAAATTTAGAAGGAGGTTTCTCTTAAAATACTGTGTTGCCATAATGCCACCTGGTTCCACCTGAAGTTAACTATTCTCAAATCTTGAGTTAACCAATGCATTTTTCTTATGGAAATGTTTGTCTTAAGCTATGTTAATACACTATACATTTACCCCAGACTCTGTCTTCAAGTGGGTTCTGCCTAATGGCTCAGAATTGACTTGACAAACCATTATGTTACACTCAGACATTGTTCCCCTAATCTATGTAAATGAAACTATTTGTATGGTAATCTGCCTTTCTACAAGATTCAAGTTTTATGGCCCAGCATGACTCATTTGGTGCCAAGATTATCCCAAAATACATCTTATGGATGAGGGGCCTGGTGCCATTCTCTGAGTTTTAAGCATTAACAGACTGCTAGTGACGATATAACATCCAGCTAAAAACTAGCAGGGGGGTATTCTTTCTGCCCACTTCTGATGCCAATGTCAGAAGCTTTCTCTATCTCCTTTATACTTTAATAAAGCTTTATTACACAAAATCTCTGAACAATCAAGCCTCATCTCTGGCCCTGGATTGAATTCTTTTCCTCCAGAGGCCAAGAATTCAGGCGTCTTTTTGTGGTTCAGCAGCAACCTTTCAGTTAGAAGTAGCCAGAGACATTGACTTATCACAAAGGGAAAGGATGAGTATACTGTATAAGCAGGCCTATCAGACTGGAAGATATTTCAGCATTCTACTTGACTGATGTTACTGAGTGATGGCGATTTCTTTGGTTCAGATCAGTGATTCATAATTCTGGTTGCACTTTAGAAGCACATGAAGTTCTTTCAAGATAACACCAATTATTAGGGGTCCACTCAAGACCAATTTTTATCAGAATCAGTAGTGGTGACTCAAGAATGGCTAGTTCTTCAAAGTTCCCCAACTTATTCCAGTAACCATCCAGTGCTGGGAACCACTGAATAGACTGAAAAGATGAGGCAGATTTTTTCCCCCAGATAAGAGAAAAACTGAATGAGATACATGATTTTTTAAGGACCTTCTGGGGCTGAGCATATTAATAATCTATGAAACAAGGTGATAATTCTTAGCTGCTAGTTGTTTGAATGAATTTATTTAAACTGAGTATTCAGCCAACTTCTTTTTAGAAGGTAAGAAGATATAAAGGCGAGATCATGATATACTTGTACTGGGCTCCCCAAAACTTTAAAATCTGAGATTGTTAATTGATTTTTGTTGCCCAGCATATCTGGATTTTCTCCTTTGAAGAGTAATACATTGGTATATGGCAACCTCCACTCTAAGAACTTTATTGAAAATAAACCTAAAGTCAGACAATGTCTCCTTTGCTTTTTTGGTCAAACAAGGCTAACTGTGGAACATGAAACTGGAAATTAAAGCTAGTAAAGCCTTGGTTTTTAATGAGATTGATATTTTCATTGATGTATGCTCTTTAAAAGGGTTCCACATAAATTATACTATAATAGCTTACTTAAATTTTCATAGTATATATTAACTCAGCATAACAAAAAAATTCAGGAAATCTGTTGAGGTTATTTATTTAGTTATGGAAATTAAAAACATTGGAAGACAGGAAATTGGGACTCTCCCAAAGTCTAATTTAGTACCCATTTTATTCTTAGATCTCAGAATGGAATGAGTGAAGTTTTGAAAATTTTATACATTTTCAATTCTCGTGAATTTTCATATAAGGACAATTCTAGACAGCAGTCAGTATTCATGTATTCAAATTCAGGAAAACGGTTGTTGGTATTCTACAAAAATAACTGTACTCCTAAATAAATGTACTCCTAAAAAATTTCATGGTCATGAAAGACAAAGAAAAGCCAAGAAAGTATTCCATATTAAAGGATACTAAAGACATGACAACTAAATTCAACAGTCAATCAGGGTCTGGATTTTACAGCAGAAAAAAAAATGCTCAAAAAATAAGTTGGGGCAATTACACAATTTGAATGTGGACATTAAATTAGCTAATGTGTGCATGTTAGTTGCTCAGTCATGTTCAATTCTTTGCAACCCATAGACTATAGCTCTCCAGGCAAGAATACTGGAGTGGGTTGCCATCCCCTTCTCCAGGGGATCTTCCCAACCCAGGGATTGAACCCGGGTCTCCCACATTGTAGGCAAATTCTTTACTGTCTGAGCCACCAGGGAAGCCCAAAATTAGCTAATAAATTAAAATAAATAACTATTAAAATAAACTTTCTGACTTTGCTACCTACAATGAAGTTCTGTTTTGAGGATGTTTCTAGGAAATATATATATATAGATAGGTAGGTAGGTAGTCAGATACATTTAGAAAAAAGTGATAAAACAAACGTGACAGAATGTTACCAATTTATGAATCTGGTTGAAGGCTATATGGGCATCCTTTATTCTTTCCTTACAACTTTTCTATAATTTTGCAATAGTTTTTAACTGAAAGTATAAAAAAATGGTTATTAAACAGTGCATGTGGCAGGCACTATTCTAGAGTACAAGAAAATAATGTAGCTAAAAATCATGATGCTTGCATTTGAGTGGATGAAAACAGGTAAAAACAGAAAACCAGTAAATAAACTAGTTAGTTTTTGAATAGTGAGACAGTGAAAGAAATATACTGGGTTAGTACAAAAATATGGTAGAAGGAATTGACATGGAGGGTGTTATTAATATATGTTGATATCAGAAGACTTCCCAGAGGAAATGATATTTAACTGAGCTAATCATTGGGAGATCCTAGGAAAGGGGCACACTGACAGATGTCCTTAAGATTGGACAATGCTTTGGAAGACCAAGAAACAAAGGAAGGGCCATGTAGACAGAGCTTAGTCAACTACAAGGGAGTTCAGAAAAGATTGAGGTTAAAGTTTTAGATCATTCTGCTTATCTAAACTATTTCTGAGTGGGTCATTCTGCGCTTAAGAATCTCAGGCTAAGACAAATCTAGATTTTGAAGGCTACAGGTGTAAGTACTGTCACAAAGGATAATTCCCAGGTGACCTTAGCAGCCAGAGCTAGAATAGGCTAATATGAGCGCTGGTTAAACTTAAGGGTCCATGTGGCTTGGCCTCCCTCTTCTGGAGAGCAGGCTACAAGCTGAGTTGTTTCCTTTGACCTAGAGCTTCCTATTCCCCATATAAATTAAATAAAATAGTATGCTGGGCTTGAATTTTAAAAGCCCTAATTAAGTTTTATAATGCATTTTCCTTATAACATATAATTTTGCCCAGAGATTATTTATGGACTAAATAAAGAGGGGGGGGCAAAGAAGAGGTTCCTTTAAGTTTTTTTTCTTTTTTCTTCATATTCTTTCCATACCCTCAGTATTTACGTAAAGAAAGGAGAGCAAGCAAAGAACAGACAAAGTGATGTGGCAGTGTTAGACATCACTTTGTAGCTCTACCTCTTGGATCAAAGGATTAATGATGTTAGAGCCACTTATCATTCCTCAGAGGTTGAGGACTGGAAATGACAGGGGCTCCTCAAGAAATTATGAAATGATATAAATGAACTTAGAAAAGAGAAAGAGACTCACAGACTTAAAGCACAAACTCATGGTTTCCAGGGGGAAAGGATTGGGGGAAGGAATAGTTAGGGACTTTGGGAAGGTCGTGCACATGGTGCTGTATTTAAAATGGGTAACCCACAATGACCTGCCGTCTAGCACAGGGAACTCTGCTCAATGCTATTTGGCAGCCTGGAGGGGAGTGAGGGTTTGGGGAAGAAGGGATACATGTATACATGTGTGGCTGAGTTCCTTCGCTGTTCACCTGAAACCATCACAACATTGTTAATTGGCTATACTCCAATACAAAATAAAAAAGATTAAATAACAAAAATGATGAGATGCATGTGACTTTGAAATCTTCTCCATTCTGAAGCAGCTGGATCACTGTGTCTGCCCTTCACTGAGTGTGATCTCATGTCTAAAGTGACCATCATCAGTCAGACCCTCAGGAAAACACACCTGAGGGGTTTCTTGCCCCGTGGTTGATCTTCCCCACTGTCTTCCTTGTATTTTAAGGCCCTGATTATGAAATACATTCTTTTTCAGGTTGGCATTTGTTCTCACAAAGATTTGTTGTCCCCTGCATGAAACCTCAGATTATGGCTAACACCCTTCTGTGTCTTTACCCTAAGCTATTTACTGCTCTAAAGGTGAATTTTAGAAATATCCCATATGTACAACCTCTTGACAAATACAATTGTGTTTGTTCCTAATTATTTCACAAACACAATAAATCACACCTACGCATGCAGGAAGAGGGAGGGTGATTGGAAGGATCTTTACAGCAAAAGCTAAAGAGGAGAGGACATAACTGGCAAAGCAAGGCCAAAGCCTAAGTGGAAGAGTGGCATGGACTCTGGAGATGTTGAGGAAGATTATGGTTTTAGCTTAGGGGGTAAAAAAAGGCCTAACAAGATCTAGTCCTTGCTATCATTCTGTCCTCACCTCCCAGCCTTTCTGCCTCACTCACTGCACTTCAGCCATCTGGTCCCTTGCTGCTCCTTCTACTTGCCAAAGCCTTCCTCCTGACAGGAACTTGCATCGGCTCTCATGGGAAGGCTTTCTCTCCAGGTCACACGGCTACATCCTGCACTTCATTCCAGTCTCAAGCTGTCTCCTCTGAGCAGCCTTTCCTGAGCATCAGATCAAAATCAGTGATGTCATTCTCTAGAACCTTAGTCTGCTCTATTTTAATACAGATTGCTTATCGCCACTAGTAATTTTATTCTATTAATTTGGTTGTATTGTCGGCCATTGTCTGGCTTCTGCTTTTGTGAATTCTGGAAAGGCAGCATCTTTGTTGGTTCCATTCACTCCTGTATTTCTCATTCAGAGAACGCTGTCTGGGGCATAAAAGGCACTCAGTGTATGCAGAATGAACAATGAATGAATTCTCGTGTCATCAATAATAAAAGGAAATGATAAATTATTTAATAAAAGGAAACAATAGGATCACCCATGACTTCAGCCAAGTTAGATCTCAAGGAAACTGATATGGCAAATGGGTTCCAAGACAGATGAAACAGAAGTAGAATGGACCCAGCAGAAAAAAAGACCTGCTTCTCTTAGAAATCAGGGTTCAGTCACATCTTCAAGCCCTGGGATAGAAGGTCTATATTTTAGCATGTAGCACTAGTAGTGGCAAACTCCCTCACATTGTAATACATGCTCATTGAGAAATGTGAGTGTACTTTCTGTTCAAGATGGCAGTGGGTAGCGTTGGAAGCAAAATACAACAAATGAAATAGAGAAACTAGGAATATGTTCTTGATTCATCTTTGAAGGAGTACTGCTCTGCTTCCCGGGTGGCGCTAGTGGTAAAGATCCCACCTGCCAATACAGGAGATGTAAGAGACATGGGTTCGATCCTTGGGTCAGGAAGATTGCCTGGAGGAAGGCATGGCAACCCACTCAAGTATTCTTGCCTGGAGAATCCCATGGACAGAGGAGCCTGGTGGGCTACAGTCCATAGGGTCGCAAAGAGTCAGATATGACTGAAGCAACTTAGCACACATGCATGTAGTCCTCTGCCTTTTTAGCCCAGATTATAAAAGTGAAAGTTAGTTTGGACAAAACTAAAACAAACAGTATTGACAAAATAAGCCTTCTCATTGAGAATTTGCCTTTGGTGAAATGCACTGTTTCATTCCTTAATCTTTATCAATTGTAATTTAAAAGAGTCCCTACTTTATATACAAGGCTGGGATTATTTTGGAAATGTCTAATCCCCCAAACCAACTCTTTTACTATTTTGCTGCTTTATTTTGTTTCTATTTTCTAGTTTCCTGTTTCTTCAGAGTTGGTTTCACATGTTATTGTCTACCATTACACTGCTTACTTCCTGAGAGTATGGGACACAACTTCCTGTTCTTTTCAGCCTCCACAGTCTGCTTCACACTGATTTTCAGATGATAGAGGAACAATAATAGCTATTGAGCTATTACAATGTTAATGCGTTTAAAACTTTTCCTTTTATTTTAATGTAATTCCAAAAATTCATAATCTTTCCTTATTAGCTACAACCTCAGTTCTCCTTAAACATCAACAACTTGGTGGTAGTTCAACAGGAAAGAGAAAATGTATATAAAGCGAATCAAAACAACAATGAGATATCACCTCAAATCAGTCAGAATGACCATCATTAAAAAAATCTACAAACAAATCCTGGAGAGGGTGTAGAGAAAAGGGGAACTTTCTATGTTGTTGGTAGGAATGTAAATAGGTTCAGCCACTATGGAGAACAGTATGAAGGTTCCTCAAAAAATTAAAAATAGAGCTACCATATGATCCACAGTCCCACTCCTGGGCATATATCTGGAGAAAAACATGGTTCAGAAGGATGCATGTATCCCCATGCTCATTTCAGTGATATTTACAACAGCGAGGACATGGAGACATCCTAAATGTACATCAACAGAGGAGTGGATAAAGAAGATGTGGTATACAGACAGACAGACAGACACACAAACACACACAATGGAATATTACTCAGCTGTTAAAAAGAACAGAATAATGCCATTTGCAGCAACATGGATGGACTAGAGATTTTCACCCTTAGTGAAGTAAGACAGAGAAAGACAAATATCATATGATACCACTTATATGTGGAATCTAAAAAAATAAGGATACCAATGGACTTGTTTACAAAACAGACTCAGACTTAGAGAAGGAACTTATGGTTACCAGAAGAAAGGATGGAGGTGGGGAGGGATAGATTGCGAGTTTGGGATGGACATGTACTCACCACTGTATTTAAAATAGATAACCAACAAGAACCTACTGTGTTGCACAGGGAACTCTACTCAATATTCTGTAATAACCTAAGTGGGGAAAGAATTTGAAGAAGAATAGATACATGTCCATGCACAATTGAATCACTTCGCTGTACACCTGAAAACTAACACAACATTGTTAATCAACTATACTCTAGGGCTTCCCTGGTGGCTCAGTGGTCAAGAATCCACCTGCCAGTGCAAGAGATACGTGTTCAATCCCTGATCTGGGAAGATCCCACATGCCACAGAGCAACTAAGCCCGTTCACCACAACAACTGAGCCAGTGCTCTAGAGCCAAGGAGCCGCAACTGCTGAAGCCTGTGGGCACACAGCCCATGCTCCACAGCAAGAGAAGCCACTGCAATGAGAAGCCTGCACGCTGCAACTTGAGAGGAGCCCTTGCTCTCCACAACTAGAGAAAAGTTTGTGCTGCAACAGAGACCAAGCACAGTCAATTAAATAAATAAAATTATTTAAAAACTATACTCCAATACAAAATAGAAATAAAAAAGAAAATATATGTAAACTATAACTCATTCTCTGTCATTTAGGAGAAATCTATGACGGGTCATAGGAAGGAAAGCTTTCCAGATGGCGTTGAGTTTTGGTAGAGATATCAAGTGTTTGCCTGGTCAAGGCAAGTTATATCTTCCAGGTGTTCCTGTTTCTTTCTGTTGGAGTCATGATGACTCCTGTTCAAATTGGTGAAATCTCAACGCCCAGTTCTTCATGATTCTTCATAATGATTATCACTTACTGAGAATCCAAAAGCCAGTTCTGACTGATTTTAAATCTTATTTCTTCTTGACAAATACAGCTTTTTCAGAAAACATGGTACCCTAACTGAGAATGCAGTTTTTGAAGTGACACTGGCATTCTCAACCCAAATTTCCTTCCAACAGTGATTTGCCCAGTTATGAGGGCTCAAGAGTTTCCCTTGACCCAGTTAATATCACATCAAAGGTAATTGCGAATGCTCAATACCTCAGAAACTCTGAATATGTTGAAATGCTCCCTTATTTAGGAAACCAAATGCAAATGTATTCAGTTTTATTATTATAATTACCCTCTTATAAGTAACAAAATAGTCACATTTGACAAGTTCTTAGTTCACTCCTTCTTTCTCTGAGGGGTGCTGGCCGTCCTAATTCATTTCTGATGAAATGACTTGGCTTTCTCAGTCTAAATACCACCCACCTACTCTTTTCCTTTACCACCCAACTCTACTGGAACTCTTTAATGCATTCTATCATCCTTTAAAGGATTTCTATAAGCTTTTTCTCTGGCTTCAGTTGGGATTCTAAGACTCAAAAGTCACTGAGACTTTCAAAGAGAAGGAAGTAATTAGGAGAAGATTTTGTATTAATTATTTTGATAATATTTTTATTGCATGCATATTAGCAGTAATGCAATGTGCTGAGTCCTAATTGCTGTTACAGAGCAATTACTAAGGCTATAAAGAAGCTAACACAGCGTGTTTGGGGCTAATAAACCATATTTAACTACATATAATGAGAAAGTCCCCTTGTTTATTTCCATCTCTGTCTTCTATATAGAGTCACACATGTACATCTTGAGTGGCTACCAACCTAACTTCCAACATAACTCATTGTTCCGCTTTTGTGTTGCACACACAACAAAATAATACTTTGCATTCTTATTCGATGTCTTCCTTGGTGGTTCAGATGGTAAAGAATCTGCCTGCAATGCAGGAGACCACCTAGGTTGGATTCCTGGGTCAGGAAGATCCCCTAGAGAAGGGAATGGCAACCCACTCCAGTATTCTTGCCTGGTGAATTCCATGGACAGAGGAGCCTGGAGGGCTACAGTCTATGGGGTCACAAAGAGTCAGACACAACTGAGTGACTAACACATTCACTTTTCATTCTTATTTGAATTCAGGTTTTTAAAACTGGAGACAAATTACATAGTTTTACAAGGAGGAAAGTTTACATCTCTGGTTAATAGCACTGCCTTCCCTACAGCACCTGTGGTCCATCAAACCGCAAACAGGAGGAGTTCTGGTTGTCTTTTTCTTTCAGACCAAATGGGGTGGATGGATGTTGTGCACTTATTTCATGAAATTGTATTTGACAGAAGGCAAGAATACATTAGAGGAGACAATATATGAACCATGTCTTGGGATATAACTTAGAATTCAGTCTCTGATTGAACACCAGGAAATATTGTGGACATGTTGCTCTACTAATAAGAGAAACTTGCGGCTCCTTTCCTGACATGCAAACAAGGCTCCAAGAATCAGAAGGAGCCAGATGGAGATAGAAACAAAATGCGCAGCTGGCCCATCTGCCAAACACACAGAATCCAGTCCGAGGAGATCTCAATGACTTTCCTTGGATAATCAACCTCATTCCACAAAGTAGTCTGTTCACTTGGCTTGCTACACAATGAGCTCGTAAAAATAAGTCTTTACTATGCATGCTGTATATCGTAAAAGGCTGCGCCATCACTTTTATTGGGAAGAAATGGTACTGTTATACAGTTGTTGAATAATATTTTTCCTGCTTGCTCTTTTACAAATTAAATCTCATTTGTTCTTTTCTGCCCATGAACATATTTACAACCAGATATATCATTCTCTCTCCAAATCGGTATCTCACCTTCCAAACTGATATAATCTGCCAATCTAATTCAGGGCTCTATTTGCCCTCTATTTATGGTCAGAAATCCATTTAGTAGCGCCAAGAATCATTTTCGGGAACTTCAAAGGTCCCACTCTCATCTATCATTCTCCACATTTACGAGCTCTTAGTTTGTTTTTAATCCATTTTATTGTGTTCTTATCAAAACTTATTTGACAATTTTTATACACTTATATGAACCACTATATCAACCACTGTATTGAAGCTTCGACATTTATTATCCTTAGTCCTCCCTTCCTGCCCTAACTTTATAATCTGTCAAGGAAAAAACCTCTTAACTTTGCCCAGCATGATTTACTGTTAATGATCCCACTGTGTTTATTTTGCATGGTTTCAGTGTTCTCTAGATGTTTGTAAAATTTCTCTCACTCAGTTTTTTTTAGTGACTAAGCCATGTTTTGTGCTTGAGGAAAAGCTAGGTGGGTCTTTTGAGGAAAGTGCTATTAACTCTTTCAGGTAAATGATAGTAATTTGGTGAGAGTAACAATCATAGTTGAACACACACACACAAACACACAAACAGAAACATAATCAAATTCTGCACCTCCCCATAATACCATGATGTCAATGAAACCACAGTGAGAACAATGACTCAAGTTTTTATATTTCTTGTCCCCACCTACATATGTTCAAGTAAAATGTGATTAAATTACTTGGGAGAGTCATTAAATATTTTATTAAATGCATTTACAAATTCACAATAGCACCAGGCAATCTCACTTATTCTCAAACATGTTAAGTATTAATACTTCTGTGTCTACTAGCTACTATTCATCATGACAGTTGGAGTTTCATTACTACCTCACCACTGTTCCATTTAGCATCATCTCTACTGCACTAGAGTACCCAGTGTGCTATAGTAGTGGAACTATGTACCACACAGATTGGAAAAAATACCTAGCTTTCTGCATTCTGAGTCATTTTGTCATAATCCTGAGTCCCTTATTACATAGTGTCCTTTATGCAAGTGTCTTCTTTAGCTTTTGTCTGAAATTTCTCTCTCTAACGGGCTCATCAACCTGATCTGAATGCAAAACACAGACTATTTTCCCCCAGTGTTGTTCTATTTTTTTCTTTCTCGAGATCTATGGAACAAACCATCCTCTCATAATTACACCAACAAAAATAATAAACCAACAAATAAGTCAGTCCATGTAAATCATCTCATTTAGATGAGATGGGTTTTCCAGAGACTTCAAGATAAATCTCAATTTCAATTTGGTTTTATGGTAGATCTTCTCCACAGGCACTAAGGCACACATATGAGTTTACTATCTGGGTAAGATTAGGGAGTGCTTGGTAGTGTGTTTACCAAGATATGGGGTTGTAGTAGATAGGTTTCAAATCTTATATTGGGCATTAAAAATTTATCTCCTTGGCCATATTGAACCACGGTGCAAAAGCCAATGTGCTGATATCATTTCTAAAGGCCTTTGTTACTATATTACTCCTATAATATCTAACTGGTTAAATATCTGTGGTTCTATTCTAATGAACCAACTACTTCTTATGAAACAGCTATGTCCCAGACAAAGTGCTAGGTATTGAAATCAAAGAAGATAGCATTGAAAAGGGAAGCTCACGGGTAAGATCTGTATAAAGTAAACACCTTATACACAGAGAAGGTAGCACAGAGAAAGGAAGGACTGAGTCTCCTTCAGGGAGTATGATTTAAACTAGAAATAAAAGGCAAACACAAGTTTATACTAGACTTCAGTTTTTTCAGTTGAAAAACAAGTTTAACTACACTAATTCTAAATATATGATGGGTGGGATTCCTTAAAGTATTTCAATATATGAAGAAATAATTTGCTCTTGGTAAAATCTGTTGTATTGACATAAAGTGAGGGGTTGAATATACTCACTACTTCTGTTTTCTCTCTTCCCTTTCTCCCTGTAACTCATTTAGTCATCTGTTAATCTCCAGTTCTTTTCAGAAACTTCTCTGGTAAGCTCATCAGGGACTTATGCTTTGCTAAATCTACTGGCCATTTTTGAGGCCAATTTTCTTTGTCCTTTCAGTAGCATCTGACATTTCTAAAAACACTTCCCCATTTTCTTCCATGACCCCATTTTCTCATGGTTATCTTCCTACCTTAAGAAGGAGGGATATCCTTTGAAGAGTAAGAGGGCTACATTCATGAAGCAATTGATATCATACATTTATAACATCCCATGGTATCATTAAATTCACTCAAAATATTATTTTGCTACAAGTACTATACTGGGGGCTATCCTCACTAAAATTACCCTTCACTGACAGATAAACTGGTGGGAGATTTACATTTACACACACAGAAATTTCAATTATTTTTAGTATTAGAAGTTTAAATATGAACAAAGTGCTGAGGCACAACAGATATGTGGTGAATGCCTTCAATAGAATTAAATGAAAATAGCAAAGGAAATAAAACAAAATATTAAAATAATTTCTCTTTCTAAAATACAAAAGTAAAAAAAGAAACAGAGAAACTATGAGGAACTGGCAGAAGAAAGTATCAAAGTAGAACAGCAATTAATGTAGTCAGAGGGCTAAGAAAGTTACTGTATCTATTAAACAAGAACAGGATGCTATAAAAGAATAGAGAAAAATAAAGCTTTCTTACATATTAAAATTTGATACCTAAAGTAAGTAATACAGTAGAAGTGATGGAAGATATACTATGGGCAGTCTCTTGGAAAACAAAGTGAAAAAAAATGAATACTGGAGAAATAAACAGGAAACTAGATAATTAATTCAGAAGTCAAATATCCAAGTAAATGATATCAAATCCAAAAATCACTATCATGAAACAGAGTATAGAAAATTATGAAAGAAAATATGCAAGAAAATGAAGGAAATAATTGTTTAGGTTGAAAAATGCCAATGCTTAACAAACCATAAGAATGGTGACATTTCAGAACATAAGTACCAAGCAGGTGATCATTAAAACTTTTAAAAAGAAAAAAAAACACATAATGAATAGAGAAGATGGCTATTAGAATGACAAGAAATGTTTCTAAAGCTAAAAGGTAAAGGAGAGGGAAAAAAAACCCTTTACATTGTGGAGGGAGTTTATTAACCTAGACTTCAAAATCCAAGTCAAATGATTAATTTAGAATAGAAGAATAAGTATATCACCAGATGTAAATACAGCATTTTGTTTTACTTCCCAAAGACATTCTGTTAGGAAGTTCATGAACTATGTCTCCAGACAAAAAGGATTGAATAAAACAAGAGAAGGACTTAGGATATGGAAAATAGGGGTTGCAAAGTGGAGTAACAACAACATAAAGTCTTGGGTTGACAGGGAAATTCAGCCCCAGGATGAATGGTTATAGATTTGGTCTGGGGAGGGATTAGTCCACCTTGAGAGAGAACAGTTTAGTTCAGTTGCTCAGTCATGTCCAACTCTTTGCAACCCAATGAACTGCAGCACACCAGGCCTCCCTGTCCATCACCAACTCCCAGAGAACAGAGGCCTCAAAATAAAGGACTCCAAAGAGAATGAAATTCAATGCATGCATGAAATATTACTGCAAGCCCTATGAGAAAGAGATGCTGAAACATCTGGTGGAAGAGGATGTAGGTTAAGGAAAAATGATAAGCAAATGTACATAAACAAACAGACATGGCAATGATTTACTCTAATAAGAAAAGGAAAGCACAGCCTAAGAGAGATATATTCATACTCCACTACTTGGCAACTCAGTGAGTAAATATTTGATTCAGTAAAATGTTTTATGTATATACACAGAGATTAAACAGATTCACCTTTCCAATGGAAAAGTTGTGCTTCATTGAAGTGTTAAGTTATCCTGTTTCTTCATCAACATGTATTAACTTGCTACTATCATCAGTTCTCTAAATTTAGATTAAATGTGTGTCACTGTTATTATTTTCATGATAATAAAATGGAAGGAATATTTATTTCCTTCCAGAACAGGAGACTTGAGGGTGTGGAAATCTTTCTACCCTAATATTTTCAAACTATTTGAAGATTCATTTAATGTATTCTGAAAGATACCCACCAGCACATGTCAGGTATTTCCTTAAGGAAACCATTCTCTAAAGGTATAATTTCAATTGTCTGTGACTATGTAAAATATCCCTTACCCTGATCAATTAATGATGGTGATTTAAGAGTGATCAACCTGAGAGACATTTACTTCAAAAGGTGATGTGCAGGCCAGGACATGGAAGCAACCTAGATGCCCATCAGCAGATGAATGGATAAGGAAGCTGTGGTACATATACACCATGGAATTTTACTCAGCCGTCAAAAAGAATTCATTTGAACCAGTCCTAATGAGATGGATGAAACTGGAGCCCCTTATACAGAGTGAAGTAAGCCAGAAAGATAAAGAACATTACAGCATACTAACACATATATATGGAATTTAGAAAGATGGTAACGATAACCCTATATGCAAAACAGAAAAAGAGACACAGAAATACAGAACAGACTTTTGAACTCTGTGGGAGAAGTTGAGGGTGGGATGTTTCAAAAGAACAGCATGTATACTATCTATGGTGAAACAGATCACCAGCCCAGGTGGGATGCATGAGACAAGTGCTCGGGCCTGGTGCACTGGGAAGACCCAGAGGAATCGGGTGGAGAGGGAGGTGGGAGGGGGGATCGGGATGGGGAATACGTGTAACTCTATGGCTGATTCATATCAATGTATGACAAAAACCCACTGAAATGTTGTGAAGTAATTAGCCTC
>NC_057419.1:73425157-73430458 GCF_019320065.1 Cervus canadensis | reverse complement strand
TATTTTGGGAGAAGGCAATGGCACCCCACTCCAGTACTCTTGCCTGGAAAATCCCATGGACGGAGGAGCCTGGTAGGCTGCAGTCCATGGGGTCGCTAAGAGTCGGGCATGACTGAGTGACTTCACTTTCACTTTTCACTTTCATGCATTGGAGAAGGAAATGGCAACCCACTCCAGTATTCTTGCCTGGAGAATCCCAGGGACAGAGGAGCCTGGTGGGCTGCCATCTATGGGGTCGCACAGAGTCTGACAGGACTGAAGCGACTTAGCAGCAGCAGCAGCAGCAAGGTTATTTTGAGAAAATACTTTTTAAAGATCCTGGTGAATAACAAACTCTCAACACTACTGAAATCTGAATCTGAAGTTTTCCAATTGAGATGTTTCTTGTAATACCTTGTGTTATAATACTTAACACAATATTAAATACTTAATATTTATGTAATACTTTTATATGGTCAAAAATACATTCAGAGGATAATGAACTAGGAAATCAAGTAAATGAATAATAGATGTAGGTCTACATTTACTTGGATGACTTAACCTATCTATATATACTTCAACCCTCTTAGACTGTCTCATAGATTTAAAACAACTAGATTATTTGATCACATTCTGCAATCCATCTTGACCTAAATAACTTTTCAATTTGCATAAATTAAGGTTCACTCTTTGTGCTACTAAGCTCTATGAATTCTGACAAATGCATGCTGTCATGTATCTACAAATACAGTATCACACAAAATAGCCTCATTGTCCTAAAAACTCCCCTGTGCAGAAGAATCAATATTGTCAAAATGACTATACTAAAAACCAAGGCAAACTATGGATTCAATGCAATCCCTATCAAATTACCAATGGCATTTTTCACAGAACTAGAATAAAACCTCTTAATATTTGTATGGAGACGCAAAAGACTCCAAATAGCCAAAGCAATCTTGAGAAAGAAAAGCGGAACTAGAGGAATCAGGCTTCCTGACCTTAGACTATACTACAAAGCTAAAGTCATCAAAACAGTATGGTACTGGCACAAAAAATAGAAACATAGATCAATGGAACAGAATAGGAAGCCTAGAAATAAACCCATGCACCTATGGTCAATCTATGACAAAGGAGGCAAGAATATACAATGGAGGAAAGTCTCTTCAATAAATGGTGATGAGACCAACCAAAAGACATGGACTAGCTGGGTGGATAGAAAAACAAGACCCATATATATGCTGTCTATATGCAGTCTCAGACCTAGGGGCACTAAAAGTAAGAGGGTGGGAGAAAGTATTCTATGTCAATGGAAATCAAAAGAAAGCTGGAGTAGCAATACTCATATCAGACAAACTAGACTTTAAGACAAAGACAATGCTATAAGAGACAAAGAAGGACACTACATAATGATCAATGGTTCAATCCAAAACAAAACAATTATAAATATATATGCATCCAATATAGGAGCACCTCAATATGTAAGGCAAATACTAACAACCATAAAATGAGAAATCAACAGTAACACAATAAATAGTGCTGGAAAAACTGGACAGACACATGTTAAAAAAAATAAAATTAGAACAACCTTTAACACTATACACAAAAATAAACTAAAAATGGATTAAAGACTTAGATGTGAAACTGGACACTATCAAACTCTTAGAGGAAAACATAGACAGAACACTTTTGCAGCAACATCTTTTATGATCCATTCCCCAGAATAATTGAAATAAAAAGAAAAATAAAAAATTGGACCTAATTAAACTCAAAACTTTTCCACAGCAAAGGAATTCATAAATAAAAAAAAGACAACCCATAGAATGAGAGGAAATATTTTCAGATAATGAGACCTACAAGGCATTAGTCTCCAAAATTTACAAACAGCTCATACAGCTTAATATCATCAAAACAAACAACTCAATCAAGAAATAAGCAGAAGATCTAAATAGACATTTCTCCATAGAAGGCGCACAGGTGGCTAATAATGAAAAGTTGCTCAACATCACTAATTATTAGAGAAATGCAACTCAGAACTACAATGAGATATCACCTCATACCAGTCAGAATGGCTATCATAAAAAAAAAAATCCACAAACGTAAATGCTGGAGACAGTGTGGAGAGAAGGGAACCCTCCTACATTGTTCATGGGAATGTAAATTGGTACAGTCATATGGAGAATAGTATAAAGGCTCCTTAAAAAACTAAATACAGAACTACCATATGACCCAGTAAACCCACTCCTGGGCATATACTCTGAGAACAACATAATTCAAAAAGACACATGCACTCCAATGTTCATTGCAGCACTGTTTACAATAGCCAAGACATGGAAACAACTTAAAAGTCCATCAGCAGAGGAATGGACAAAGAAGATGTGGGACATATATATAATGGAATATTAGCCATAAAACAGAATGAAAAAGAATGCCATTTGCAGCAACATGGATGGACCTAGAGATTGTCATAATGAGTGAAGTCAGAGAAGTACAAATATTGTATGATATTGCTTATATATGTTATCTGTTTTAAAAAAAGAGTACATATGAAGTTATTTACAAAACAGAAATAGACATACACATGTAGGAAACAATCTTATGTTTACTGGGGGTGGGGGGAGGTGAAGGGAGGAGGGATATATTGGGATTGACATATACATACTACCATATGTAAAATAGATAATTAATAAGAACCTACTGTATAGGAGAGGGAACTCTATTCAAAACTCTGTAATGAACCACATGGGAAAAGACTCTAAAAAGAAGTCGATATAGGTATATGTAAAACTGATTCACTTCATTGGACAGCATAAACTAATACAACGCTGTAGATCAACTATACCCTGATAAGAATTTTTTTAAAAAGAGTGGCAAAAAAATCAACACACACATACACATAAACAAACACATACCAGATATGTATTTCTGAATGGAAGGACAATGCACTGAGCAGTCACTGAAAATATGTGTGAAACATTCACAAAATAATTCATTTTTATTCATACATGTTAGAAAAAACAGTCAATTTATAAACACTCAAAGTCCCTTGAGACTTCCTGAATATGCCTAAATGCCAAGAGTATAACTTTTTAGTACAAGAAACTTAAAGAAACATTGAAGAGCCTCAGTAAAATCAGACATTTTAAATCTTTTTTTGCCCTTGTTTGCAGATGCTTATAAAAGCCAAAATAAAGTCTTTCTATATTCTATACGATTTATATGTATCTATGACAACACAATTTAATAGGTCCTGACAAAATACATCTCAGCAGACCTATAAAGGGAAATCTTTCAGACACTGGGGGAAAGAAAAAAAAATGCCCACTTATTTTAGAGGACTAAGTTGCTAGGAGTCTTCATGTTTTATTGTGTACCAATTCTTCTCTCTTTTCATCCCATTTTGCATGATATACTGGGCAAAAGTGGGACTGAATACAACCATTTATGAAAATGACCACTTTAGAAACAGGATAAATGAAGATAGTCTTCAGTGAAAAGCTCTAAAATCCCTTAAATCTTCTGTTGGACAGTTTCAGAGGTAGTGTTCAAGTTAATTGATGCTCAACAGAAAAATATTCCTGCCTGCTAAGGTAGGATCTTTGAGGTTTTTCAACATTTTGATATAGTTTTAGCAGAACAAAGTTGGGTTTTGCTTTAGCCCAACTGACTTCAGTCAAAATAAGTAATGCTGATATTTCATAAGCTAGGACCAGACACCACACTGGTCCACACAGAGATAAAGGAATTTGGATGAGTAAATAGCATCTCTTTGACAAAGGCATTGTACTAGAAAACTGGTTTAGGAATCAGATGCTAATCTGTAGCAATATTGAAAGCTGAGGCCATGAAAGATTTAAGGTCTTTGGATGGATAAGGTAAATAATTATGCAGTCTAGGGGTGTAGGACTGGACTCACTGACAGGAAAACTCAGGATATACAGATCTAGAGCTCATCATATAGTTAGACAGAACTTGGAACTATAAGGGATAGAAAATATCATGGGAGATTCTGGTATCAAAACAACAGCATGACACCAGATAGAAACTGGAGGAGGAAGTGGCTGGTTGGTCATGTGTTTCAAGGTATTTTCCAAACCATCAGTTCAGTTCAGTCACTCAGTCATGTTCAACTCTTTGCAACTCCATGAACTGCACCACCCCAGGCTTCCCTGTCCATCACCAACTTGTGGAGCTTTCTCAAACTCATGTCCATTGAGTAGGTGATGCCATCCAACCATCTCAGAGCTCAGGATAGCTATGGACTCATTGGATGGAGAAGACAAAGCAAAAAGAATGGGTCCAGAAAAACAGCTGGAACATAAAAGATAGAAAACTGAGAGGAGAGAACTATAGGAAAAGAGTTCTAAAAATCCTTGGGTCCCTGGCCAGCTCCTGAATTGAGCATATGAAGGGTGAGACTCTGGAAGACCAAGCAGAGAACATAATCAAGAGGCTAGAGGGAGGGCAGAGATTTCAGAGATCATGAATGGTGGAGAGACATTGGAGCTTGGGCTATCCCAAATGGAAAAGGCTTTCATGAACACAGAAGACTTTCAACTGACACCTCAGAAAAGCTATAAACTAGAAGTAAACATGACTTTCTAAGAATACAGGTAAAATAGACTCACTTTAACAAAGCTTAAAACTTTCCTTTAATTTTGCTGCATTTTGTTGTGGTTCAGTTCAGTTCAGTTCAGTTACTCAGTCGTGTCTGACTCTTTGTGACCCCATGGACTGCAGCACATCAGGCCTCCCAGTCCAGCACCAACTCTTGGGGTTTACCCAAACTCAAATCCATTGGGTCAGTGATGACATCCAACCATCTCATCCTCTGTCACCCCCTTTTCTTCTCGCCTTCAATCTTTCCCAGCATCAGGGTCTTTTCAAATGAGTCAGCTCTTTGCATTAGGTGGCCAAAGGATTGGAGTTTCAGCTTCAACATCAGTCCTTCCAATGAATATTCAGGACTGATGTCCTTTAGGATGAACTGGTTGGATCTTCTTACAGTCCAAGGGACTCTCAACAGTCTTCTCTAACACCACAGTTCAAAAGCATCAATTCTTCAGTGATCTACTTTCTTTAAACTCCAATGCTCACATCCATACATGACTACTGGAAAAACAATAGCCTTGACTAGATGGATCTTTGTTGGCAAAGTACTGTCTCTGCTTTTTAATATGTTGTCTAGATTGGTCATAACTTTTCTTCCAAGGAGTAAGCATCTTTTAATTTCATGGCCGCAGTCACCATCTGCAGTGACTTTGGAGCCCCAAAAAATAAACTCTGCCACTGTTTCCCCATCTATTTGCCATGAAGTGACGGGAC